>NW_007206946.1:101716-102390 GCF_000164805.1 Carlito syrichta | reverse complement strand
GTATATGTACCACATTTTTAAAATCCAGTCCTCTTTTGATGGGCAGCATGGTTGCTTCCAGGTTCTTGCTATTGTGAACATTGCTGCGATAAACATATGTGTGCTGGTATCTTTTCTATAGAGTGATTTGAGTTCTCTAGGGTATATTCCCATTAGAGGGATTGCGGGGTCATATAGGAGGTCAATATTTAGAGCTTTTAGGAATCACCATACTGTTTTCCACAGATGTTGCACTAGTTTGGACTCCCACCAACACTGTAGAAGTGTTCCCTTTTCGTCACACCCTCTCCAGCAACCGTTATTTTTTGAGTTATTGATAATTACCATTCTGACTGGAGTTAGGTGGTATCTCAGTGTGGTTTTGATTTGCATCTCCCTGATGATTAGTGAGGTTTAACATTTTTTCATGTGTCTGTTGGCTGCTTGGATGTCTTCCTTTGAGAAGTGTCTGTTCATATCTTTTGCCCATTTTATAATGGGGTTATTTGTTTTTTTCTTTTCAGCATGTTTGAGTTCCTTGTAGATCCAAGATGTTAAGCCTTTGTCAGACCTGGAGCTGGCAAATACTTTTTCCCAGTCTGTAGGCTGTCTCCTTGCTCTCTTGATGGTTTCTTTGGCTTTGCAGAAGCTTGTCAGTTTAATAAGGTCTCACTTGTCTATCTTATCTCTTATGG
>NW_007206946.1:67466-101382 GCF_000164805.1 Carlito syrichta | reverse complement strand
TGATGGGTATTGCATTAAATCTGTAGATTGCCTTAGGTAAGATGGACATCTTCGCAATGTTGATTCTTCCAATCCATGAGCATGGGATATTTTCTTGTTTGTGTCGTCTTTGATTTCTTTGAGCGGTGTTTTGTAGTTTTCATTGTAAAGGTCTTTCATGTGTCTGGTTAGGAAGATGCCAAGGTATTTCATTTTTTTTGTGGCTATTGTGAATGGAATTGTGCTTTTTATTTGGGTTTCTGTTTGTTTATTATTGGTATAAAGAAATGCGTTGCCTGCATTTTTCTAAGGTTCTTATAGTTTGAGGTTTTACATTTAGGTCTTTGATCCATTTAGAGTTAATTTTTTGTGTATGGTGATAGGTAGGGGTCATGTTTCAATCTTCTGCATGTGATCTGCCAGTTTCCCATCACCATTTACTGTATAGGTTCTCCTTTCCCCAGTGGTTGTTGGTGGTGTGTTAGAAGTCCTAGCCAGAGCAATCAGACAAGAGAATGAAATCAAGAGTATCCAAATAGGAAAAGAGAGTGTTAAGTTACCCCTCTTTATGGACAACATGATCCTATACCTTGAAAACTCAAGAGAAACTGTCAAAAACCTACTTGCACCAATAAAGGGCTGTGGCAAAGTCTCAGGGTACAAAATCAACATGAAAAAAGTCACATTTTTATGCACCAACCACAAACAGATAATCAAATAAGAAGCACACTCCCATTCACAATAACCACAAAAAATGAAATACCTTAGCATCTTCCTAACTAGAGAAGTGAAAGACCTTTATAATGAAAACTATAAAACACCACTCAAAGAAATCAAAGAAGACACAAACAACTGGAAAAATATTCCACGTTCATGGACTGGATGAATCAACTTTGTTAAGATGTCCATCCTACCTAAGGTAATCTACAGATTCAACACAGTACCCATTAAATTATGAACATCATTCTTCTCAGACCTGGAAATGACAATACAGAAATTCATATGGAAACATAAGTCACCACTAATAGCCAAAACAACCCTCAGCAAAAGAAACAAAGCAGGGAGAATAACACTCCCAGACTTTAAACTTTATTATAAAGGCTACAATAATCAAAACCACCTGGTATTGGTACAAGAACAGGTATATAGACCAATGGAGTAGGATAGATATTCTGGAAGTAAAACCTCAGTTTTGCAACCAACTCACCTTCAACAAAGGTGTTCCTTGTTTTTGATGATTTTGACAGTTTTGAAGAGTATAGACAGGTATTTTATAGAATATCCTTTACTTGGATATTGCCTGGTGTCATTCTCATAAGCTGAGTTCCTGGGTATTTGAGAGGAAAACCATAAAGATGAAGTCTGATTTTCCTCACATCACATCAAAAGACTATGAAGGGTGACACAACAAACCAAAACAAAGCAAAACAAACAAAAAAACCCCAAGTTTATTTATAATCCTTACATGTTTAAACTTCATTCACCTTCAAAATACTCTCCATTTGAAGCAGTACACTGTATTGAGATGTTTTTTCCACTGCTCAAAACTGTTTTTTGGACTGTCAATTTTATGCCTTTTAGACCTTCTTCAATTTTTTGTTTAACCTTTTGTGCATCAGCAAACATCTCCCTTTGAGGATTTTTTTCATTTGGGGAGACAAAAAAGTCACTGGGGCCAGATTGGGTAAATAGAGCGGGTGAGGTATGGGGATCATACTGTTTTTTGGTCAAAAACTGTTGAACACTCAGCACAGTGTAGGCAGGTGTACTTATAAAATATCTATCATAAAGTGGGCAAACATGTTGAAAGAACGTCCAAAAATATTCACGGAAGCTGAACTCAGCTTCTCACAACAATGCTAGCTGGTGCACTGATGCTGATGGTTTCCTAGGATACTTACTTAGCAGCAGAAGTCTGTACTATAAGGGGCCCATCCTCAAAAGATAATTCACTTTTGGGATGTTCCCCCTCATATACTATCAACATAGCTTGTGATAAGTCACTGTTAATGTTCACCTTGATAGGGTCGTCTAGATTTTCTACTATAAAGTTACTCTTTGTTGTTTCCTTTCCATACCAGATGGAGAGAAGTCACTATGGGCAGTCCATGTTAAGGACTGGGGAGTTATGTACCATCTGCTCAAGAGTGGAGTGTCTGTATAATTTTTTCTGCATGGAAGATTTGTCCATTTTTTTCATTTATTTGTGTAAGTATAGATTCATAGATACTTATTGTATACTTTGAATTATAATCAATGGTATTTTACTTATCTTGTTTGTACTGTTCCATCTTTGACCACTGAGAGCTCTTTCAGTGGGCTTCTGTGTCCCTTTGACATATTTCCATATTGTGTTTTTTGTTTGTTTTAATACTTTCTTGATTTCTGGTATTACAAGAAGCTCCAGCCTCACTTTGTATATTTCCTGCTCTAATCCTAGAATCAACTTTTCTCCCAGGAACCATGGTTCATTATAGTGAAGAATGATGTTAAAACTATGATCTGAAACTAGATGTGCATATTGCTACTGAGATGTCTTTGCTTCTAGGCCCTCTCAAGAACCAACAGAACAAGGAAATATGTGTATGTATACCAACCTATGTATGTATATATACACATACATATCTATTCACATTTCTATATGAAACCATCTGTATCTATATTACACCAGACTTGAGTTTATATTAATGTCTCCATCTCATATAATCTTTTACCATATGGATCATTCTAGCCTCTGTACCCTCCCTGCTTATCTGTACCCTCCCACTTCAACAATGAGAAAACTGACTCTCACCATAAGCTATCCACTTAAGTGTTCAGTTCTAGTGTACATATATATTGGTATCGGGAATCTTAACCTGTACTTTCATGGGAAATGACCTTCTCACTTAAAGTTCAATGCTTATGTACAGTTTCTTCTGCCTTCAGTCTTACAGACTGCACTCATTTCCATGGTTACTTAATGTCAGCGCATTTTACTCTACCCTCTTCTGTGAGACAGTTTCATGCATTTATCATACACAGAATGTTTGTCACATTTTGCATTCCATACTGGGATTCTCCCAATTTTTCAAATAATTTTCAAAAAGTTTTCAAACATTGAGTATCTCTCTCTGTGTCGTAAGATCTATAGGTTTTCACAAAGGTACAGTGGCATGTACCCACAGTTTAAGTATCATGCAGAACAGTTTCATCACCCTAAAAGATTTCACTATGTTTTACCTTTCAATCCTCCTCACTCTCCTAAACCTTGGTTACCACTGATTTTTTTAGCATCATTATGGTTTTGCCTTTTTAAAAGGATGTGATATAATTGGAGTTATGTAGTTTGTAGCCTTTTCAGACATAGCAACATTCATTTAAGATAACTCCATGTGTTTTCATGGATTGATAGCTCATTTCGTTCCATTGATAATATTCCATTGTATGAGTATATCATAGTTTATCCGTTCATCTACTTATTAAAAGACATGTTACTGGTTGCTTCCAGTTTTCGATGACTATAATTAAACCTGCTATAAATATTCACTTATAGATTGCTATGTGAAGATAGGTTTCAAATGGGTAAGTACCTGAAGGAGTGGATGCTATATCCTATGTAATAAACTACCAAGTGTCTTCCAATTTTTCATTCCTGATAACAATGAATATGAATTACTATTGTTCCATATTCTCACTGGCATCTGGTATTGTCAGAACTTGAATTTAGCCATACAATAAGTGTGTACTTCACTATTGCTTTAATTTTAAATTCTCTAATAACAAATGATGATGAACATCTTTTCATGTGCTTTTTAGATCACCTGTATATCTTCTTTGGTGACATG
The DNA here is from genome assembly GCF_000164805.1 of Carlito syrichta. NCBI lineage: Eukaryota > Metazoa > Chordata > Mammalia > Primates > Tarsiidae > Carlito > Carlito syrichta. Next base: position 97,576 of record NW_007206946.1, on the reverse strand, counting down.
TCTTTTCAGATCCTTTGCCCAATTTTTAATTGGATTGTTTCTTTTCTTGTTGTTGAATTTCAACATATTTCTTGTGTATTTTGGATTCAAGTTCATTATCAGATATATATTCTGTAAATATTTTCTCCTCGTGGTTTGTCTTTTGATTCTCTTAACAGTCTTTCACAAAGCAGAAGTTTTTAACTTTAATAAGTTCCAATTATTAATTTTTTTGTTTGATGTGTTTTTAGCTTTGTGTCTAAAAACTCATCATAAACCCAAACCTCATCTTTTTCCTGCTATCTTCTAGAAACGTTATGGTTTTATGTTTTATACTGTATTTACATCTATGATCAATTTTGAATTAATTTTTATGAAAGATTTGTATCTAGATTCACTTATTTGCATATGGATGTCCAATAATGTTACACCACTAGTTATTGAAGAGATCATGCTTTTCCTCCGCTGAATTACCTTTGTTCCTTTGTCAAATTTCAGTTGATTATATTTGTTTGGGTCTACTTTTGGACTCTGTATTTTGTTGTATTGATTTATGTACCTATTCTTTCACCAATACCACACTGTCTTGATTGTTGTAGCTTCATAATAAGTCTTAAAGTAAGATAGTGTCAATCTCCAACTTTGTTCTTTGTCAGTATTGCATTGGTTCTTCAGAGATTTTGCCTTTTATAAACAATTTAGAATCAATTTTTCAATATCCACAAAGTTACTTCATGTTATTTTGATTGGAATTGAATTAAATCTATAGATCAAGTTAGGATAATCGTCATCATACTAATATTAGTCTTATAATAAATGAACATGGGGTACATTGTCTTTTATTTAGGTCTTCTTTTATTTCTTTCATAGAGTTTTATGGTTTTCTTCATGTAGATCCTTTACACATTTTTTTGTTTTTGAGTCGGGTTCCCATTCTGTTGCCCAGGCTAGAGTGCAGTGGCACACTCATGGCTTACTGTAGCCTCGATCTCCTGGGCTCAAGCAATCATTCTGCCTTAGCCTTCTGAGTAGCTGAGACTACAGGTACACGCCACCATGCCAGGTTAATTTTTAAAAAATTTTTGTAGAGACAAGGTCTCGCTATGTTGCCTAAGCTGGTCTCAAATTCCTGAGTGTAAGCAATCCTCCTGCCTTGATCTCCAAAGAGTTGAGATTACAGGCATAAGCCAGTATGCTTGGTCCATTTATTTATTGTCTTACAGTTATAACTATATAATATTTTAGCAATGGTAAATGGTATTGTACTTTTCATTTCAAACTCCAATTTTTCATTGTTGGCATATAGAGAAGTGACTTCTTATTAATCTTGTCTTTTGCAGCATTGCTATAATCACGTATTAGTTCCAAGAATTTTTGGTTTTGATCAATTCTATGATGACAATTATGTAGACAATGATGTCATCTACAAACAAGACTATTTTCTTCCTTTCCAATCTTCTGCCTTTTTTTTTGGTCTTATTTTACCAGCTAGGAATTTACATATGATGTTGAATAGAAATGCTGAGAGGAGACATCCTTTTCTTGTATCTAATCTTAGGGGAAAGCACTTATTTCACCATTAATATGATGTAAGCTATGTTTTTGTAGATGTTCTTTACCAAGTTGAGGAAGTTTCTCTCTATTCCTACCTTGATCAAAAGTTTTTATTAAGAGTAAATGTTGGATTTTATCAAATGCTTTTTCTCCATTAATTCATATTATCATATGGTTTTTCTTCTTTGGCCTGTTAATGTGATGGATTACATTAATTAATTTTCAAGTGTTGAACCAGTCTTGCATATCCAGAATAAATCTTCCTTGGTCATGGTCTGTAATTCTTTTTACAGACTGTTGAATTCCATTTGCTAATATTGTGTTGAAAATATTTGTATCTATGCTCATGAGGGATACTGGTTTGTAGTTTTCCTTTCTTGTAATATCTTTATCTGGCTTTGATATTAAGGTAATACTGGCCTCACAAAATAAGTTAGGGAGCGTTTCCTCTGCTTCTGTAAATAATTTATATTATTTTTTCTTAAATGTTTAGTAGAGTTTACTAGTAAGACCATCTTGACGTAGTGCTTTATTTTTTGTGATTCATTTATTATTGATTCACTTTCTTATATACATATAAATATGAGAAACACATATATATATTCAGATTATCTATTTTTCCTTTGTGTGAGTTTTGGTAAGAAGTATCTTTTAAGAAATTGATTCTTTTTTCTTAACTAGTCTCTTAAAATTCACAGAACTAGTAATGACAACTCATATGGCATTTTTTTATATTAGGATATCATCTCTTTTTAATTTTTGGTTAACTTTACCACAGCTTTATCAAGTTTATTAATCTTTTCAAATAATGAGAATTTGTTTTAATGGATTTTCTCTGTTGTTTTCCTGTTTTCAATTTTATTAATTTATGTTTTAATTTCTTATTATTTATTTTCTTTTGCTTGTTAGACTTAAATTGTTCTTTGTCTCTAGTTTCCTAAAGTGGTAATTTAGATTGTTGATTTTAGATCTTTTGTCTTTTCTAATATATGCATTTAATGCTGTGCATTTTTTGCTAAGCCTTGTTTTAATTGCACCCCACAAATATTTAAAATTTTCTCTTGAGATTTTGCTTTAACCCATGTGCTATTTGGAAGTTGTTTGGATCTTTAATAGAAAAGAAAACAATTCTTTATAAATTAGTTTCTCTATTTTGTTACTAGAATGACTTAGTATATACCTTGTAATTATCTGACCAGTAAATGGATAAACATGGTTTTGATCTGAGATACCAAATGTGTAATTTCATATCTGGATCACTTACCACAACAGAAAGAAGACAGAAAATATATTAATATGGATAAAGTAAAAATGTAACAAAAATGACCAAGTAAGCCCATCTTTTATCGCTCCTAAGATTATCCATGGATGAGGTAAATATTCTACAAAATTTAATAGGTTAAAAAATCTAGTTTTGAATGGATAAAGTGTTTCAAATCATAGGTTACAATAAGTGACCATTTATTATTATTTTTCTTCTAGGTGAGAATAAAAACCTAGTTAGTATTTCAATCAAGCACTTCAATATATTTGACAAAGTAAAATGACATGTATGACTTTGTAGTTCAGAAGACTTTATACAACATGTAAAATAATTTTTATATTACTCCAAAATACACTAGTGCCACTTAACAATGGTATGTTCTGAATTTTCCAAAGATAAGAAATATACCTAGTCCCAATAGAGTTTAAAACAGGAAAAGAAAATTATGTGAGTTTCAGTTCTCATTGGATGTATCTCAGACCTAATGTTTTAGATACAAAAGATTACAGTGTAGGAGAACCTGATGACCTTCAAATATTTTGCTTTGTTGAGAAGACGGTCTTATGTTTTTGCTGCATGCAGATTGCTGCAAAATACTGCCTGTCCTTAAAGATATTTCAACGCTCAAGTGCAATGACTGTGTTAGGACTCCTTGCCATATGTATCTGAAAGCAGTGTGTCTTCTTCTCTACAACAAACTTCAGTGTTGAGGGCTTAGCTTGCCCATGCTTTTGCTACTGGCCCATTGAAGAAAAATTTTCATTTCATCATCTTTTGTCTCTCAGGAGAGTGTAACAGATGACAGGTTTTGATGCTGAAGGGCTCATCATCTTTTGTCTCTCAGGAGAGTGTAACAGATGACAGGCTTTGATGCTGAAGGGCAACTACACTCCATAGTAGGGGGCAGGTGATCATGCAGGAGAAAAAGCAAACTGAACATGGACAAGTGCCTTTATAGAATACAGAACTAATGGTAGAAACAGAATAACACACTTTAATTTTAATGTTCTATGTACTTTCAAGGAACTCTGATTAGAGTCCGTAAAAGGTTTTTGGAAAAAACAACAACAACAACCAACCAACCGATGTGTGATTTTAGAATTTTAAATAGTAACAGATAAATCAAAAAAAGAAACTGGCGACCATCTTAGTTTTCTGCAAGATTTGATGAAATATAAAATCTTCACAAGTGCAAAAGTAAAGATATAGAACTGTAACTATATTGATGAGACATGAATGATATAGAAAAGCATCTAAGCTAATAATAAAATTTCCATAAAGAGAAAATGGAACAGATGGAGGCATATGTTGGTCGAAATTCTTCCTGCAAACAGCAGAATGCACTCTGGCTAGTTGAAGAAGCAAAAGATTTTATCTAAATGCCTTTGACAGCCTCTCTACAGTCTGGCTGGAGAGTCAGCCCAACACCCAAACTTGGGAGCTTCTCTAGCAAAAATACAACTGCCCTCACTACTTAGGACCTTTGCCACTCAGGACTGAGGATCAGATTCTGAAGCTAGACATCCAGGAATAATGCCCAAGCACAAAGGGGTTTCTATAACACAAATGGCACTGGTACCCTTACTTAGGTCAGGAGACAAAAGCTTCTTTAGTTTGCTATGCCCCAAAAGAATGGCATCTCTGCAACCCAACCATGCCTGTTAGAAGATCAATTTCCTGGCCTGAGTGAGAGGAAATTGAAAATTAGAATTTTCTGACTTCTAATTTGGAGGATGGAAGTAACACTGTAGAAAATTACTAATATTTAAGCATAGTAGTTTAAAATGTCAGCAACCGTAAATGACCAATATTTACTGAAAGGTATAATATTTCAAATGATAATACACTTTTTTAAGATGAAAATTTTTGAATTTTTAGATAGAAAGATCTTGCCACATCCCAGAAAGGATTAGTTTACAGACATACAGTATTAAGGATATCAATCTCTTGGTTGGCTGTCAGTTACTATTTTGCCTTCTGGATTGGGAGAGTGGATTTGGGGTCAATATGATCCTGTTTTCAAACCCATAAATATCTCCAACACTCCATTTTCGCTCTTCTTTTTCACCTCTGCTTTCTCCTCTCTCTGTCTCTCTCACTGTCTCTCTTTCAGCTCTCTCTCTAGCACTCTCTCTCTCTCTATTTCTCTCTCTCTCCCTCCCGCTCTCTCTCAGACTTGTAGATTCTGAATCTCTACCTTCATTGGGTCAGCTGCCCTTCTCTCTGCAAAGTCCTTGGTACATTTTCCAGACTTTAACTTCTGCTCTGCTTCAGTGGTCAGCATGCAATCATTCTCTCAGGGGTTAATTAAAATCGCTTCTGTTCTCCTGGTTCCATTTCTCAATCTCTTTGCTGTTGTTGGTTTACACTATATTTATTCCTTTACTAACATTTAAATGAGTCCTTAGGAGGCAAGGGATATAAATATGTTTTAAGTCTGTCATCGTGACCTGTACATCTCCTATAAGTGTTGTATAAAAATTATTTTGTAATTCTGGTATAATCATAGTATTAAAACTCTGTGTGAAACCATTTACTATTATTTTCCTTATATTAAATTAAAAATGATAATCTGTCCTTTTTATGGACGATAATAAAGCACATTCAGTAGAATGTTTAACACCTGTCACTTTCCTTTATGTAATCTTATTTAGCATCTCATTTATTTCTGGGTTCACTCTGTTGTCTGAGGTGGAAAATAGCTGGTTGCCCACAGGAAAAAAGATGAGAAATATAAATGGTTTGTTTTGTGATTTTGGTGATTATGCACCTTGAAGGGGGTTGAATGGGTCAAAGATGTTTGAAATCATAATGCAGACAGTGTGGCAGAGGACCAGCCCAATGGCATCTTCTTTTTCAGCTAATGCGCTCAACTTGCCGCAATGTAAAATCATGTATATGTATATTTAGTTGTCTCCTATTCACCTTGTTTTTGGAAGGATTCCTGCACTAGAGTTATGGGGATAGCTGAACATAAGATTCCCAACACTGGACAGATGAGGTCAACAGCAATGTACTTATAGCCTAGGGGAGGGGTGAACAGAGTGAACAAGCAGGAACTGTGATAGGCAGGATTCATAATAACAATAGAATGGGTTACTGTTTTATTTCCACAGGGGAATCAGGTTGGCTTACTGAAATAATTCACTAGGCTAGCAGGGAACTGAAATCTGCTACTCAGGGATGAGCAGGAACTGCTCTTAAGCTGTCTGACAAGGAGTGTTGTTTGTCTAGGGGAACATACTCATGGGAGCAGAGTAGGGAGGGAAAATTTCACTTAGGCTATTTGATCTTCCTGATTTTACCAGATGTCAAGGCAACGCATAATATTGGACTTTAATTTTGGACGTTAAAATACTGTGTACTTCATATATGAGTGATTTTTAGGTGAGAACATTGATTCTGATATTGGTTTGCTCACTTCCCCCCATTACTTAATTAGACTTACAGATTTATTTTCTGCTTAGGCATAGTCTACACATTCTTAAAAATCTTCAATCCCTAGTCATTTGATCCAGTTAGGAGGTATGGTTTCCCAAAATCTCTAACAAAGAGATTCCAGACTGAATGACTTAAGTTACTGTTGTCCATAAATTATATGTGTTCAAGTTAAATAGATTTAATGGTGCAAATGAGCCATCCTTGCCATTCTCAGTTGAAGTCAGAGCAGTTATGCTCTTTGAGAAATAAAATTTTTGGTTCTCCTTAAAGAGATAATTGTTGACAGAAATTCCACATACTTATTTGGTTACTTACTGAAACCTTAGTTATGCATTAATAAATTTTGAAGATAATCTATTATAAATCTTATAAGTAACTTAGAATTCTGACATTAAAGAGGAAGGAAAACTTGTTAGGTAAATGCAAAAGAATTTTAAACAGAGTAATATTTGGTTTAAGTCTCAATCAACTATTTTGATGAATGGAAACATCTCTGAATGAAAGTCTGTTTGAGCCATGGAAAAGTGAATTCAGCTTCAAGTTTAGAAACTATCATTCATGGAAGGGAAATCAACAAGAGAGGAAAACTGGCATAGTGGAAATAAAATTGCACTGTAAGTCAAGAGGTCCACGGTCTTGTTTGAGATCTGACTTTTAGTAAAGTACTGAATCTCTCTTTGTCCAGTTTTTATCCATACCTGTAAAATGAGAAATTGTCAAAATAATTTCATATGTATTATACAACTTCACAATTTTGTAATCTAAGAAATTTCTGGACTGTAACTTTTATGGTCATGTCAGAAGCATTTTCATAGCACTCAGGACATCTGCATTCTATTAGAATATATATTAGTTTCCTTTGCCACTCACACTCTCTGTTTATGTAGAACCTTTTTTCCAATCATTATCCCTCTTGGAAATTAAATAAAAGTCTAACAGGAGTGCCAAAGCATAAACAGACTAATAAACCTTTAAATGTAGTCACCTTGTTAATTTTCAGAGAACACCATAAAGAGGTCATAAAATACACTCACTCCTCAGCTAAGAATACTGTCAACCATTGGCTAAAACATTGCTCCCTGGTATTTTAGAAACTCCTTACCAGAAGCTGAAATAAGAACAGCGATATTTTTGAAATGACATTTAATAGAAAATGTATGCAAAATATTTTTGAAAACTGTAAAGAACCATAGGAATTAAGACTGTTTGTTACCCAACTAGTCAACTGTCTCTAAAAATTTGAGTTGTTCTAACCATAGTTTCCCTTTGATCTCACAATATCCTCATGATTATGTTTACTTTTTGCTTTGGAATAATAACACTGATAAGTAATGCTCATTGAATACTTACTATTCAACATGCTTCATATATTTAATCTTTACAACTCTATTATGTAGATATCATACTTATTTTATATGTGAGAAAAAACCTAGAACAGTTTATGTAACTTGTTAAAGTCACACAACTTTTGAGGGGTAAGGCCAGGATTTGAACCTGGCATCTGACTTTAGTGATGACAATACTGTACTATATGAAAGAACACTAAGAATAATAGTAGAAGAAGCTGTAATCTAAAGGGCAAGACAATGCTACCAAAATATCAAGCAAATTGAGTAGAGGTGAAAGAGAGAATCCTAATATAATAGGAAGATATGGGCAGAGGTAAATTAATATTCCATTTGGGACATAAGAAGAGAACAGTCATTTTCTTATTTCCTTTTTCTTTAATTTTCTTAAATGTAGACATCACAGCAGAGGCAAGTGGGGTCTTTGAGAAGTGAAGGAAAGATCTAAGGGAGATTTGGTGTTGACTGAATTGTGAGGGAGATATAGAGCACACACTCTTTGTTTTCCTCTCAGCAACCATCTTCTGCTATTTCCTTTCTGGCAGAGTCTGGAGTTGTTAAAGTGTAGTGCTGCATGAATGTCAATTAGATCATAGTGGTAGTGTTATTCAGATATTCTTTATGTCTACTGATTTTATTTCTCTAATTGTATCAATTATTGAAACTGATATGTTAAATATTTCAACTATAATTGTATATTTGTCTATTTTTCTCTTTATTCTTTCTCTATATTTACCATATATACACATATACATATAAACATACACACATGCACACACACACACACACACACACACACACACACACACACACACACGCACGCGAGCACGCACACACATATATTTTAGTCAGAGTCTTATTCTGTTGCCCAAGCTGGAGTACAGTGGCATGATCACTGCTCACCATAGCCTTGACCTCTTGGGCACAGGCAATCATTCTACCTCAGTCTCCCAAGTAACTGGAACTACAGGCCTGGCTATTTTTAAACTTTTTTTATAGAGGTGAGGTCTTGTTATGTTGTGCAGCCAGGTATTGAACTCCTGGGCTCAAGTCATCCTCCCACTTTAGCCTCTCAAAGTGCTAGGTTTACAGGCATGAGCCACTGCACTCAGCCATTTTTATGTATTTTGAAGCTTATTACGAGGTACATATGTATGTATAATTTTTATATATTCACGATGTATTGACTCATTATTATGATATTACTTAACTTGTCTCTAGTAATATGCAGTCTAGAAGTCAATTTTCTGATAGTAATATAGCTTCTATATAAGAAACTAGTTTTTTAAATCTTGCTATTTATATGGAATATCTTCTCACAGCATTTTATGTTTGATTATTTGTGACTGCATTTGTGTCTCTTTCAGATAGAATATAGATGATTCTTGTTTTTTAAATTGAGTTTGACAATCTCTGACTTTTTATTGAAGTTTTTATTCCATTTATGTTTGTAAAGCCATTTTTATGTATTTATTTAGGTCTAATTTTACTATTGGCTTTTATTTGTCTCATCTCTTTATTTTTCTTGTTTCTTCTCTCTGCCTTCTTTTAATACAATATTTTAATTTTAACCCCTTAGTTACATTTCTAGTTCAATGTCGTTGCTTTATTTTTTAGTCATTGCTCTTTAGATTACAATTTGCCTTTTAGATTTATTCCAATCCACTTAAAGTTAATAGTTAATTCCTGTTTTAGTCCATTTAGGCTGCTATAACAAAACACTCAAGATTAAGTAACTTATAAATAACAGAAACTTCTCACAGTTCTGAAGGCAAGAAAGGCAAAGATCAAAACCTGCAGACTCACTGTCTGGTGAGGACCCACTTTCTGGTTCATAGGCAGTGTCTCCTCACTGTATCTTCACATGGTGAAAGGAGTGAGGAGTCTGTCTCAGACCTCTTCTATAAGGAGACTATTCCTGCTCATGAGAACTCCTTCACCATGACCTGATCACTTCCCAAAGATCCCACCTCTTAATATTATCATTTTGAGGGTTAGGATTTCAGCATATTAATTTGAGAGGGCACAAACATTCAGAACATAACAATTACTTCAGGAAAGTTACAGGAACTTTGATGCAGTATATTTTATTAATCCCACCTCTTTAATGTTACTGTATTCATATACACACAGTATGAATTCATTAATATATTTTATATTTAGCTTTTAAAATATATCTTTTAATGTAATTGTATTAGTCAGCGTTCTCCAGAGAGACACAAATATATATGTGTGTCTATCTGTCTGTCTATCTATCTATCTATCTATCTATCTATCTATCTATCTATCTATCTATCTCTACTTATGAGAGAGGAAATATATTAGAGGAGTTGGTTCACACATGATGGAGACTGAGAAGTCACACAATATGCTTTAGTAGGTAACATAGAGTTGGTTCTCACTTTGTTTTTAAACCAATCTAAAAATTTTGACTTTTAATTGGTGTTTTTAGACTGTTTATATTTAATGTTATTATTGTTTCTTTAAAAAACTTTCATGTAGCCGAGCTCAACCTGTAATCCCACACTTTGGGAGGCTGAGGTGAGTGGATTGCCTGAGCCTGCGAGTTCGAGACCCACCTGGGCAACTTGGTGAGACCTCATCTCTACAATAAATCAAAAAAATCAGCCGGGCGTCGTGCCTGTAATTCCGGCTACTCGGAAGGCTGAGGCGGAAGGATCGTTGGAACCCAGCAGGTCGAGGCTGCAGTGGCCAGGAGCGGCCACTGCACTCCAGTCTGGGTGACTGAGTGAAACTCCAACACAACACAACACAACACAGCACAACACAACACAACACAACACAACACAACACAACACAACACAACACAACACAACACAAAACAAACCACTTTCATGTAATTCTTACCCTGGCCTCACGTAGTTTTTTCCACATGAATTCACTAATCGCTACTCAGTTGAAGACACAGGGAATATTCTTTGCAGATCTCTGGAATTCTCATTCTGTAGAATGTTCATCTGATTGGTTCTCTTTTCTGCACACTATAGCTGTTTTGGTCTTCCCAGGCTTTCAGCTCCATCTCCTCAACTCAAGGAACTCACTGTTTGCTTTGATTATTCTTCCCTGTGCTGTAGCCTAAAAAATTTCGATGCAGTAATCTGGAATGTAGGGCTCACTTCTTTGTTTCTAATCTATAAGCATATTTTCTAATCTTTTATGTGACTGTTGTATGCAAAATTATGTCCATTTTGAGGGGACTTTCAGTTGTTTCAGGTGGGAGGATATGGTATATTTAGTTTTTGTCATTTTATCTTGGTAAGAAGTGGAAGTCCTAATCAGTGTAAATTTAAGAAATAAAAACACTGTTCATAAAAAATTAAATTGTCAAGTTTCTGTCATTATATTTTTATATATACTTACTTTTTGAGGTTTAATGTACATACTATAAAGTACATATATATTAAGTGTACAGTTTGATGAATTTTACATATGTAGACAGATATGCAAACACTCTATCTAGATTGAGATATAAAAAATTTATATTACCTCAAAAGCTTCCTTCATGTTTCTTCCCAGTTAGTATCCACCAAACCCTGCCGTGTAGAAATAGCACTATTCTATCACTCCAGATTTATCTTACTGTTTTTTAACTTCATATAATGGGAATTATATGTACTTTTTGTGAATGATTTCTCTCATTCATAATGGTTTTAGAGATTTATCTATACTATTGTGTGTACCAGTAATTCATTCATTCTCATTGCTATGTACTTTTCTGGTACATGAATACGTCATAATGTATTTATCTGTTCTCCAGTTGGTGGTTATTAGAGTTGTTTCCAGTTTGGGATTTTGTGAATATATTTGTTATGACTATTATTGTAGTCATTAAGTGTTATAATTTGGGGGAGGATAAAGAAAAGGAGTAAGAAAACCTTTTCTTGAAGTCAGTAGCTGGTAGTTGCGTCATTCAGAATTATTTAATCTTAAATATCTACTTGTAGGAAATTTCTGCACATCTACACTATAATCACCATTTATGTTGTACACAAAGATGACAAATAAGTACATATTTTGAACTGATTAATCTCTAAAGAAAGATTTTAAATAATGTGTACATACCATAATAGTAATCCTAATATAATCTAAGTTAATTAATAAAATTCGTGTTTTATTCATACTATGGATTGATCTTTGCTAATCACTTGTTAGGTACTGCTAATGTTAATGATATTTTCTTCACAAAAATCTTAAGAAGTAGAAAATATTATTCACATGTAATTTGTGAAATAACTGAGACTGACATATGTTAAATTAGTTGCCCCAAGTCACACGTCTAATTTGAATCCATGTTGGTCTAACTTCAGAGCCTGAGATTTATCTTTTAATCAAAGCAGAATTACTGATAAGTGTTGATAGTACAAAGAAGAATTGCTAATTTATATGTTATTGGTTGAAACTTTCTGATTATTAGCTGATCCTATTACTATGATTTTAGACTACTGAGTTATTTCAGGTATAGAAAACATTGTCATTCAAAATTCATGTTTCAGCAATAAGTTTATATCAACAGAGAAGTTATACATACAGCAGTTATTTTTGGTGGTTCAGAGATTGTGATTTATCGATGCCAACCTTAGAAAGCTTTTATACATCTTCAGTCTGGGCATGTCAGTCTAAATAAATATTGATTATAATATCTTCAGACATCATTATACCCATAATAAATACCTCTTAACCAAATAATTTTTGATGAGGAAAAAGCAATAGTAGCTTTTATTCCTCAAAGTCTCTTTAGTTTTATAAAAATGACTAATTTTAGTTCAAAAAAATATCAAAAGTTCTCTATGAACAACCTTTTAGTTGCAGTCTTATTCTGTCAATTTAATCATTAGGTCATTACAACAATAATAAAATAATCATGAAGGACAAATGGCAAGATGAGCGCACACTAATTCCCTGTGACACTAGCAGCATGGTGATTATGGAAATGGAAAATGAAGCTCTTAAAACTCAGGAAGTCCATTACTAGGATGCAGTCAGATGTAGTTCACAGAGGCGTATATTTCAACTGCACCTGTTTCAAAATCCCTCTATCAGCATTTAAGCATATGTTTTCTAAGGTTATGGTCAGGCCATTTAAGTATTTTCTAGGAGAGAGCTTAAATTACAATGGCCTAAGCCAACTTTGAGAAATAAACTCACATGAATAACTGCAATTCAAGTTAGTTTGAATTTTAAGACTAAGTGTTACCATTGATAGTTTTTTGAATTGGTAGGGGAATGTTTTAAAATCACAAGAGATTTAAGCAATTAAGGACTAGAATTGAATATAGTTGGGTATGGATCATAAGGTAAACTTAACAGGTGAATATAAATTTAGAATAAAATAGTAATATTTCTGTTGGTTATAAAGACTTTTTTCCCAGAAGGATTAGGGAAGGGTATAAGAGAAAAGGTTGAGGAAATTGAACATGACATGGAAAATCCCAGAAATGCAGGGGAGGGTGGTATGAACTAGTGGAGAAGGAGTTGAACTGAAGACATCAGTCAGCTGGATTTGAGTTCTTACATCACTTCTACACTGTGTGGCCCTCAGCAGGTCACATAACTCCTCTGAAATCTAGTTTCCACAGTCACTAAAGGAGGAGACCTAAAAGCCCTCTCGTTTTGACTCATTGACTGATTTTCCTTCTTATTGGGAGCACAGTTCAAAATTATTGCTACTGGGGAAAGCAACATGTCCAGTCCTCCAAGTCTGTGGGGAAAAGTTGGCTTTTCTTACATAAGGGATTAGAAAAGATATGAGAATCACTTTATTCATAATTTTGGTTCAAATTGACTCACTTATTCCAACTAGTGGTAGAAACTGGCCAGTAGGGCCTTATCCTTCCTGGTTCACTTATAAATTACAACTGCAAAATTTCTTAGAACCATTTGTCATTGACCTTGTAGATACAAATCTTAATTAATTAATAATCTCTGAATAAGATATTGTTGAATATTATGTAAAAAGTCTATAATTAAGAATATACATAAGAAGAATATTTTTAAAACAATTGCTTTTCTATGTTAGTGAATCTGAGGTATACAGAAATTAAAATTAGTTTTCTATGGAAAGAGTTTTCTTTTGTTCTTTGCTTTTTAAAATCAAAGTAGCAGATAAAATTCATCTAATAATTAAAATAATGTAATATTTATTGAGAATCTACTATGAGCCAAGCATTGTTCTAGAAACACAGAATATAACAGTGAACCTTTCCAGACAAGGTTTCAGTCTAGTAAAATATATATAATAGTAGGGTCCATATAATTTGTAAAAATAAAGAAATTACTAACATAGTCTCAAACAGTGATAAGTACAAAGAATAACTAGTCGCTAGATAGGAGCGTTTGCATTTTTAGATAAGAACAATCAGAGAAAGGTTCTCTGAAAAGGCTACTGTGAACTGAGATATGAGTGAAAAGAATTGAACTAAGGCAAAGATCTGGGTAAAGATTTCCAAGCAGAGGATACAGCAGCATTAAACTCTTGAGAAATGGGTAAGTTTGGTATGCTTGGGGTTTGAGGAAAGATCAAGATGGTTGGATTGTAGTAAATAAATGGGGGCAGAACTCTATGAAGATTATAACATCTTCCTTGCAGAGCTGTTAAGAGACCAGGAGCATGATGCTTTGTGCCATGCTATGAGCTACAAATACTACAAATGCACAATTTTGTTCAGTGCATGAAAAACACCTGACTTATGTTCCAGATATGATTTTTATAATTATTCTATTGTACTCTCATATAGATGAACGGTTAAAAGTTACAGTTGACAAAGCATTTTCATGTATCTTGTATAATTATTTTAAATTTTTGAAGTAGTGTACAGCATACCTGGTTAGAATTTTATGCACCTGGTTATTTGCCATGAATGTGCCATTATTTCTTTATGGCTGATCCTGAATTAAAAGGTAATTATTTTTGAGACTGGTTGTAAAAACCAATGGCATCTGCTCAGATTTCAAAAGTACCCTTGTCAAAGGAAATTGCTACTTAGGAATATTCCTCCTGGAAAATTTAAAATGACATAGGAATAGTATTTGAAAAATTGAAGTGTTTTGTAAATCTATAGTGAAGCAGAGTTATATCTGAGAGTTCACATTATTGTAGAGCATGTTATTTTAACACATTTGGAGTCATATTATATAAACATAGCATTATAATAGCTTAGAAGCAGAAGGTACTTTAGAGATTATCTAGTCTATTAATTTCACAAAACCTTACATCAAAGAAGATTTCACTAGATATTAACAAGCCCCTCTCTCCTCTCTCTCTCTCTCTCTCTCTGTCTGTCTCTCTCTCTCTCTCTCTCTCTGTCTCACACACACACAGGCATGCACACAGTTGAAAAGCTGAATTTTAAAATAAATTTTGTAACCTTCTTTTTCTGTAGGACTTCTGAGAGCGTTAGCATGCTAATACACACTGAATTCTCAAGTCAAGGGAAATACTATAATTTACAGAATTTCTCAAACTTATTTAACGAATTACTTTATCTTCACCAACAATCCTTGAAATATTTTTAATATCTCATTTTACCAGCAATTCTGGAACATAATTTGGAAAAAGGTGGCTTAGTCTTAGTTTCTACCTAATGCAGAGATCTCCTCTCAAGCATCTTTATCTGTGACTATTTGACTTTGGTTGAATCATTCTAGTAATGGAAATCTTTCAACCCCACGTGTCTATATCTTCCCTCATAGCCCGTACTCACTTCTTTAGTTCAGTCTCTGATAAATATAATAACAAACATTTCTAAAGTGTTTATTATTGCCAGAAATTGTTTTAAACATTTTATTAGATCACTGACTGCATATAACAAACCCCTGAGATAAGGTAATACTTTAGTCCTCATTTACAGTTAAGAAACCTTGGCACAGAGTTCCTGACAAAGGATATAATGCTAATAAATGGCAGATCTGGGATTTTAAAAAAGGCACTGTGACTTCAGAGTCCAAGTTCTTACCACTACACTAGAAAAAAAAAACCATTTAGTCTAGTAGTGCCTTCTGCATTTTTAAAACAATTAGTTCTGTCTCATAATCCATTGTTTATATGACATTAAAAAATTATGTACCAGATATAAGCACTCATCTCTATATGATAGCACCTTTGTAAGACTTCTCTAACTTTTCCAAGTTAATCATTCCTAATTTCTTCTTTCTTCCAATTAATCATCTCCAAATCCATCTCCAAACTATTCTTCAGTATGACATATTTACTCAATCTGTTCTCTAGGTTAGTGTTACAGTTGACAAATTTTCTCTTAAAATTCTCTCTGTGATATTTTTGAACTAAAAAATAGCATAACGTAACATAAGCTTTGGAATCTGAGCTAGATACAGATGCTGGCCCACCACTTCATTGATTTATATTGACAGAGCTCAGGTTTCCTCACTTGTAAAAGTGGGACTATAATATATATTTTATATACTGGCCATGAGGGTTAAATCAGATGATATATCTTTAGGGCACATTTATTGGGCCTGGCTCAAGATGAGCAGTACAATACATGTTGATTCTTCCCTTTTTTCCTTAGATAATGCCAATCTATCCCACCCAGGGGGCTCCTGACCAGCCTGAATTTCTACTTTAGATGAGCCCATCATTCTTTCTAGTTCAATGTCTTCCCTGAAAGATGAATGCATTTCTTTATCTTACGTACAGAGATTCCTTCACTCTATAATGAATTTTCTTTCACTTTGTTCCCCCAAAATATGAGGGACTCAAATCCTGACTATGTATATACTTAATAATGCTCCCTCGCAAAGATGTCCACATCCTTTTCCTTAGAGCCTGTGAATATGTTATCTTATATGATAAAAGGCACTCACTCTGTGTGTTATTAAAGTTGGGATCTTGAAATAAAAAGATTATCCTGGATTATCTGAGTGGGCCTGATGCAATCAAAAGGGTCCTTGAAAGAAGAAAGCAGTGAAGTTAGAGTACACGAGAAAATATAAGCAGTGAAGTTAGAGTCTAAGAGGAAACAAAAGTAAAAAATAAGAGTGATGCACCAAGTCAAGGAATGTGGGCAGACTCTAAGAGATAAAATAGACAAGGAAACAGATGTTTCATTAGAAACTTGAGAGGGAATGTGGGAACACATTTTTGACTTCTGACATTCACCAAGCTTTAATTCACCAAATTTGTAGTAATTTTTTATATTAGTAGGAAGAAACTAACACAAAGTGTGACCATGTGGCAAATAACCTAATCTTTCTAAGACTCAGTTTCCTATTAGAGTTGGTGTGAAGTTTAGATGAACTGTGTGGAAAAAACTCTTTAAAGAGTTCCTAGAACATAATAAACACTTAATTAATGATAGCAGCAGTAATAGAAGGAGTAGTGAGAGTGTTAATCACTTTTACTTCCTATGTAAGCCTAGTATTATCAAAAAATCTTGAAACCAATTTCATGCTACTTAAATACTAACAATTTCCAATTTCAACTAAAACAATATTTGAACATGAAGCATGGTTTAAAAGACCCTACGGAATCTGGCCTCTGCCCATAGTTTTAGCCATGTGACAATCTTCTGTGCTCCAACCACTCTGGGTATCCTTCCATCAGGGAATTTTGTTTACTGTTTCTTCTGTCTGTAGTGCTCTTTTTTATCATTCAAGTTACCCCAAAAATCACATCTTTTGAGATGCCTTCTCTAATTGATTATACCAGCTCATGTTGCCCCACAATCGGGATCACTTTTTTTCTCATATTCTCATGTCTTTGACTTTATGGTATTTATTTATGCTTATCTCAAATGGCAATATTTCTGCATGTGTTTACATATTTTCTATCCATCTCTCCTCTTTTAGGTATATGCTCCATGAATGCAAGGACTTGTTTATCTTGGTCACTACTGCATGTTTAATGTACTCTGCTAGACACCTGGGGTATCCAAAAATTAATAAGACATGGGTAGTGGTCTTCTCATGGTAGTTCCATTCTACTGAATACCATGTTTCCTGATAGTGGCAATTGGTCATCTCCCTTTATGTGACTTGAGAGACACTCGCCTGCCTATTGGTGGTTGATACCTCTCAGCATCAACTGAACGTTCTAATATGACCTCTACATAATCTCTAAGTCTTGGTTCTTCATTCTGGTTTGTCTTTATCTTATTAGGCACTAGGAATTGTGGGCTAAAATTCCAGCTAGCACATTCTTGGCAATATCTCTTACTACAAGCTTCTTGTTGACTGTTCACAACCCAAATGTGTGTCTACTTCAGAGAACCTAAACCAGTTTTACTGATTTAATTTTTTCTGGTTGCCCCATGGTTTACAGTATTCATTTTTACTTATCATTGTCTATATTTTGGTATTACCATACTATTTCACATGTAGTGCGAGAATCTCTTGATAATATCTTTCCAAACCCATTCTTTGATCCATTTTGCTATTTTTATCATGTGTTTCACATTTACTTATTTTATTTGTATTATTTATTTATTTATTTTGAGTTGGAGTCTCACTCTGTCACCTAGGCTGGAGTGCAGTGGCATACTCATGGTCACTGCAGCCTTGACCTGCTGAACTTAGACAATCCTACCTCAGCCTCCCAAGTAGCTGGAACTACAGGTCTGACCCACTACACCTGGCTAAGTTTTTATTTTTATTTATTGTAGAGACGTGGTCTCGCCAAGTTGCCCAGGCTGGTCTTCAGCCCCTGGGCTCAGGCAATCCTCTTGCCTCCACATCCCAAAGTGTGGGGATTACAGGCGTGAACCACTGTACCTAATAGTAACTTATTTTATTTATTTATTTATTTTTGAGTTGGAGTCTCACTCTGTCGCCCAGACTGGAGTGCAGTGGCCACTCCCGGCCACTGCAGCCTCGACCTGCTGGGCTCTGGCGATCCTTCCGCCTCAGCCTTCCGAGTAGCCGGGATTACAGGCATGCGCTACCACGCCCAGCTGATTTTTTGATTTATTGTAGAGATGAGGTCTTGCTGCCCAGGCAGGTCTCGAACCCACGGGCTCAGGCAATCCACTCACCTCAGCCTCCCAAAGGTGCAGGATTACAGGCTGAGCCACCGAGCCTGGCTGTAACTTATTTTTGTAAATGATACAATGTAATATTAATATGATTTCTTTCGAGTGTTAATTGGCTTTGTGACAATTAAAAGTTTAAAACTTTGTGTTTACCTTGCCTTTCATATCTATAAATCTTTATTTCTTTGTGTAGATCCAAGTTTTTATTTGGTATTGTACTCTCTGAAGAAAGTCCTTTAGCATTTCTTTTAGTGCAAGTCTCCTGGCAATGATATATTTCTAAGATTATGTGTTTCTGAAGCATTTATTTTTGCTTTCATTTTTTTGAGAGGTATTCTCACTGGATTTAGGATTCTGGGTTGACACTATACTTTTTCTTTTCACAATTTAAAGATATAATTGTATTGTTGGCTCTGCATGGTTTCTGACAAGAAGTCTGCTTTAGTTATTATCTTTGTTCTTTTCCTTGTAATATACCTTTTTGTAGCTGCCTTCAAGATTTTTTTTCTCTGTCTCTGATTCTCTGCTGTTTGTGTGACTGAGGCTAAAGTAGAAAACCTTTCTTTATGTATAATATATAGAGACATATAGAAGAAAAACCAAGGATCCTATTTTAGTACCAAGCAGAGGTGATCTGCTAACACTTAGGAAAGAGCAAGAACAGTTTACCTGAGATTAACCACAGAACAAGGCAGAGTTTGACTGTCATGGGAAGGAGAAGCAGAAAGATTGAGAAAGCTCAAGCCCAAAGCTCAACTGAGCAAAGTCAAACTAAGACTGAAGCTGAACCAGAACAACAGAAACCCATTTTCTTTCCCACAATAAGCCTAGCACTGAGTGACAACAAAAGTCTATATTGGGTAAGGAGCCACAACACAAAGAAAAAAGAAATACAATATGCAGGAATGGCTGACAGATGAAACTGGAGTATAAACCCTCAGAATATCCTCTATCATCATAGGTTTCACTCTAAACACAAGAAATCGTAGCCCAGTAGAATAATTTGAAGACTATGATGTACTAAAAAAAACAAAACTCAAGTCTAGCCCAACTTCTAATTAGTTGAATCAATCCCCTATGCCATTTACCTAATCAGAAGAGAAATAATTCCTGGATGTAAATAATATTTACTTGTTCCAACTATTTGATACTTGACATTTTAAATTGAAGTAAAAAGATAATAACTATAAAATGGGAAGAAAAAATACTATAGCCAAAAGATATAAATCCATAAATATAACCGGCCTCAGAGATGACCTAGAGGTTAAAATAATTACACTGGGATTTGTAGAACAATTTATTATTATGTTAAAAGCTCCAATGGAAAAGGTGAACATCATGCCTAAGCAGATAAGGAATTTTAGCAAAAATATGGGAACTCTTAGCAAGAATCAAATGGAAATGATAGACATAAAAGACATTATTTTAGAACATTATTCTGGTAGGTTAATAAATAGACTCCACATGGCTTACAAAAGAATCATTGAACCTGAAGATAGGTCAATATAACTTATCTTCATTGAGGTAAAAAAGAAAGAAAAAGAGTGAAAAAATACAGAACAGAACAAGCAACTGCCGAATTGATCAAGTGATCTAGCATGTGTAACTAGAGCTACAAAAAAAGATGAGAAAGACAAAGGACACAAAAGATGTTTGAAGAGACAAGGACTAAGAATTTTCAAAAGAAATTATGAAATACATTTAACAAAAATCAAATTGTTTCAAGTGAGAGAAGGGCCCAATCAGGGATAAGATATCATGAGGTCTCTCATACAGCATCTGTTTTGCCTAGGACTTCTATCCTTGAAGACATGCTCTACCATATTCTTTCTTTCTCTTTCTCTCTCTCTCTCTCTCTCTCTCTTTTTTTTTTTTTAAGTCGGAGTCCCACCTCCGTCGCTCACTGGGTTCCGGCGGTCCTTTCACATCAGTCTTTCCAAGTAGTGGGAACTACAGGCATGCGCTACCACGCCCAGTTAATTTTTGATTTATTGTAGAGATGAGGTCTCGCCAAGTTGCCTGGGCAGGTCTCAAACCCATGGGCTCAGGCAATCCACTTGCCTCAGCCTCCCAAAGTGCTGGAATTACAGACTGAGCCACCAAGCCCGGCCCATAGTCTTTCTCATAAGCACCCAGTGGAAGCTCATGGTGGGGTAGGGAAATGAGGAAGTCTGCTAGTAAGTAAAACAAGAACTCAACTGTATCTGGAGCCCTCAGCAGACGTTATCCCATACTCCCCAGTGATTTATGAAAATTGTATCTGATTTTCTCTAACTTACTTGTATGGTGTCCTCTCCTATCTCCCATGGTCTGTCACAAGTGAGCCAGTCTGCATATTCTGGCTATCTTTGGAGAAGCTTGTCCCACTTTGGAATTAAGTCCACATGTTTGGCCTATCACTTGTTGATTGGTCAACCAAAGCTATGATTTTGTAGTTTTTACATTTTTCTCATTGTTTACATTTGAGCAACACTCTTTTTTTTTTTTGCAAAGAAATAAAAGTTTATTTAAAAGTAAATTGGAGAGAGAAAGAGAAGGGAGAGAGAAGATTCACTTCTCCAAGGTGGGGAGGGTGCCAAACCCAGGAAGCATGGTGGCAGCCATAGCTCAAAGAGCACAAGGCCACACCAGAGTCTAGCAAGGCAATGACCTAACCAACACTCTTTACAGCTTTCTGCAAAGGAGAAAGGGTAGGGGGTAACCCACCAGTTTTCTGTGGTTTTTTCATAATCATATAATCACAGGGTTACCAGCAAAACATGTTCTATTATAAAAAAAGAAAATCATATACATTAAATGATGACAAATATGATTCCCAGTAAGGGAAAAGGAATGCTTCATTATAAAATTAGAATAATTTAAAAAACATAACCATGATTATATAATTTTAAAAGCACCTTTGTATTAATTTTTATATTTTAGACCACAAATTGTTGTCTAGTAGTGAGAGTGAAATTTAGGAAAAATGTAGGCCCAAGGGCTAAGTGTTTGGGAGAGAGTGACAGTAAGTTCAGAGGTAACAAGTAAAGATAAATCTACACATCACAAGGGATAGATTTTAAAGTAATAATTTAAAAGCATTAACCAGAGAAAAAGACTTTCTTTGACTAGGGGGGAATTAAAAGAAGGCAAAGACTGCAAATGAACATCGCTTTTATTGCAAAAGTACACAGAGATAAATGCATCCCTCGAGGAGTGTTCCCCAACTGTATGAAGGGATTGTATGGAACAAAGGAGTCTTAATAATAATGAGCAATAATCAGCTCTTACAGATGACCTTTCCCATAAAATCCCCTAAGGACTTAATGCATGCTGAATATTATACCAATCTGAAATAGTAAAGAGGATTGTTAGCCATAGAAACTATTTTAGATATTGACAGGACCCGTAAACTGTGACAGAGAGAATTTTTAAAGGCCATCCAGAGATTTCAAAGCAAATGCCTTCAGGTATTGTGTAGGTAAGGTAAATAAGTGAAGCTGTCTTATTGTAGGACAAATAGGACTGGTGAAGTTTGAGTGCCTTGTGTAAAGATTTTCAAATCTAAATTGTTTTAAACATTGTTTCAGTAAAATTAAATCTGCCCATAGGCTCTAGGGTTTTCTCTCACTGCTATGTCTACAACAATGACATTCTATCACCAAGTTAACTAAAATGTTTCGTTTTATAACTTGACTCTATATGTCTTATTATGTTACACAGCCAACTCTTATATGACATATTTACTTGCTAGTTAGAAATTGAGTCTAAATCCTAAAATCTCCCTGGGTCTCTCTCACAGCGATAAGTCATGTGATACCCAAAAATCTGTCCTGAATTTTATAAATTATCAAAACTCTACTCAGGTTAAACTCCTAGAATGTGAACATTATTCATCATTTAAAGGAAGCTTACTCATCTGCTCACGCCAGATCTATGAACTAGGCAACAAGTTATCTTCTACAAGGCTAAGTTAGAGAGTTAAGAGGAAAGATGTGTGACATGAAGATAAGCCTTTCTTTTTTTCCTTCTCTTTGGACAACATTGGCCCAAGAGGACATATTTTATCTAAGAAGCATTGTTTAACATGTTATAGAAGGATAATAATAGGACCAGATTACTTATTGGAAAGATAGCAGGGGGTATTTTTATCTATAGGAAGTAAAGCAGACATACACACACACACACACACACACACACACACACACACACACACACACACACACACACACACGTGGGCTGGAGAGAAAGAACCAATATCAAGTAAAAATAAGGTGAGGAGAAGAAAATATTTAGAAGTAACAAACTTAGTTAATTCTATGGCCAGAAGAAATACAATATTTTATACTGTCTTCTGGTAGACTAAACACAATTCCTGGATTTGGGTAGAGGTATGAGATTGAAAACGGTGTGTAGTAGAATCACAATTCCAGTGCTCATAAGGAAGGTCATATTTTATGACCAGTATTTGAAAAGACAAAACCTCAGCTGCTTATGTTATCTGCAGAGTAGACATAAGATTGTTTCCTGGGACTTGAGCTGCATAAATTCTAATAGTTGTAAGTAAAAAATAGAGTGTTGTATAGTGGGAAATTCTTACAGAGTTTCTGATATTTTTCTTAATTGAAATCCATGAATATTCAGGATCACATGATTAACAATTCACTCTGATTTAGTCTCATGGGGTCTGAATTTATTTTTATAGCCATAAAAAGTAATCACATTATTTGATATGGCTCAATTTTTAAAGCTTGCATATTTGTACCTCTTTTGAAGCCTCTCTCCAAATTCTTACAGAACTCTTTTTATTGTCTTAATTTTAACATGATGTTAGTTAAAACTTAGTTTTCACATAATGCACAAACATGAAATAGATAAAATTCCACATATTAAAAGCCCATATAAAAACATAAAATTTGAGTAAATGTTTTTATTCAATACATAAAAACTATGAACATAATAAAATTTAAACAATAATATAAGATAAATGATGCTGCTTTGCTGACATAATATTTTTGGTTGAAAGATGAATAGAGTACTGAGTGCATCACAGTGCAGCATCTTCTACTACTGTGTATCACAGTTGACTCAAGTTCCCACAACTCTTTCCACTTCAAACTAAAATTATTCCAAAATACTTCACAAAGGTCTCAAAATTTGTTTACAATCTGTAGTTTAAGAAAGACCAGTACACAGTATGGTGCTTGCTCAAGACTTTACACTAATTGGGACACCTTTTTTTTAAGATCACCACATAAATAAAGAGGAAAAAATAGAGCAAATATAGATAATACATGCACTTTTAATTTTATTTTTATTGTATTTATTTTTTATTTTAGACTTGGGGGTACCTATGCATGTCTCAGGTGGCCCATTCCCCAGAGAGTGAACATTGTATCCTGTAGGTAGTTTCTGAATCCTAACCTCCTTCCTCTCTCCATCCTTATTGATAATTCCAGTGTCTATTATTTCCATCTTTGTGACCATTTAGCTCCCCCATATGAGAAAGAACATGTGGTGTTTGTTTTCTGTTTCTGAATAAGCATACTTAGAATGGTGATCTCCAGTTCCATCTATGTTGCTACAGAGGATATGATTTCATTCTTTTTTATGGCCATGTAGTATTCCTTGGTGTATATATACTATATTTTCATTATCTACTGATTGATTGATGGGCATTTATGTTGATTCCACATCTTTACAGTTGTGAACTGTGTCATGTGGAACATTTAGGATGCAGGTGTCTTTTTTTATACAATGATCTCTGTTCTTCAGAGCAGATACCTAGTAAGGGATTGCTGGATTGAATGGTAGATCTACTTTTAGTTCTTTGAGTAATCTCCATATCACTTTCAATAGAGGTTATACTAATTTACACACCCACCAAGAATGTAAAAGTGTTCCCTTTTCTCTGCTTCTGTACCAGCATCTGTTATTTTTTTGTATTTCTTACAACAGCCATTCTGACTTATATAAAGTGGTATCTCATTGTGGTTTTAATTTGAATTTACCTGATTATGAATGATGTTGAGTATTTTTTCCTATGTTTGTTGACCATTTGTATATCTTCTTTTGAGCAATGTCTGTTATTGTCATTTGCCCTCTTTTTAATGGGGTTATTTGCTTCTTGCTGACTTGTTGAGTTCTTTATAGAGTTGGGTATTAGTCCCTTGTCAGATTTATAGTTTGCAAATATCTTCTTCCATTCTGTGTTTTCCTATTTGTTCTGTTGATTATTGTTTTTACTGTGAAGAAGATTTTTGGTTTAATTAAGTTCCACTTTTCATTTTTGTTTTAGTTACATTTGCTTTTTGGGATTTAGTCATAAAACCTTTGCCTAGGCCAATGTCTAAAAGAGTTTTCTCTAGGGTTTCTTCTAGGATTTTTATGGCTTAAGGTCTGACATTGAAGTCTTTAATCCATCTTGAGTTGATTTTTGTATATGGGGAGAGATAAGGATCAAATCTCATTTTTCTGCATATAGTTGTCCAATTTTTCTGGTACCATTTGTTGAATAAGATATTATTTTCTCAGTGTATATTTTTGTTTGCTTTGTCAAAGATAAGTTGGTTGTAGTATTTGGGTTTATTTCTTGATTCTTTATTCTATTCCTTGGTCCGTGTGTCTCCTCTTGTACCAGTACCATGCTATTTGGCTACTACAACCTTGTAGTATAATTTGAAGTTAGGTAATGTGATACTTCCAGCTTTGTTCCTTTTGCTTAGGATTTCTCTGGCTATTTTGACTCTTTTTTGGATCCATGTGAGTTTTAGGGTTGTATTTTCTAATTTTGTGAAAAGTGAAATTAGTAGTTTGATAAAGATTGTATTGAATCTGTAGATTACCTTGGGTAATATGGTCATTTTAATGATGTTTATTCCTCCAAACTATGATCATGGAATTTTTCTTTGTGTCTTCTTCAGTTTCTTTATCAGAGTTTTGTAGCTCTCCTTGCAGGGATAGTTCACCTCCTTGGTTTAATATATTCCTAAGTATCTTAGACTTTTGGCTGCTATTGTAATTGGAATTGAGTTCTTGATTTTATTCTCAGCTTGGTCACTATTGGTATATAGCAGTGTTACTGATTTTTGTGTGTTGATTTTGTATTCTGAAACTGCCAAATTTATTTATCAAGTCCAGGAGTCTTTTGGAGGAGTCTTTAGGGTTCTCACCCTAAGGTAGGTATAAGATCATATTGTTGGCATACAGAGATAGTTTAATTTTTTTCTTTTCCAATTTGGATTCTATTTATTTATTCATTTATATAGCTAACTAGCTAGCTATCTTACCTGATTACTCTGGCTAGGACTTCCAGTATTATGTTGAATAGTTCTGATGTAAGAGGATATCCTTGCCTTGTTTCAGTTCTCAGGGGAACTGTGTTCAGCTTTTCTCTATTCAAAATGACACTGGCTGTGGGCTTGTCGTATATAGCTTTTATCATTTTGAGGAATGTTCCCTCTATGTCTATTTTGCTGAGCATTTTTATCATGAAAGGATGCTAGGTTCACAAATGCTTTTTCTGTGTCTATTGAAATAATCATATGATTTTTATTTTTACTTCTGTTTATGTATTGGATCATGTTTACTAAATTGTGTATGTTGAACTAACTTTGCATCCCTGGGATACAACCTACTTGGTCATGGTGAACTATATTTTTATATACTGTTGAATTTGGTTTGCTAATACCTTGTTGAGGATTTTTGCATCTATGTTCATAGGGGAAGTTGGTCTGTAGTTATCTTTTTTTGTTTTGTCTTTTCCTAGCTTTGCTATCAGTGTGTTACAGGCCTCATAGAATAAGTTAGGGTGGATTCCCTTCTCTTCAATCTTGTGGAATAGCTTCAGTAAAATTGGTACTAGTTCTTCTCTGAGGGGTTGGTAGAATTCAGATGTGAGTCCATCAGATTCTGGCCATTTTTGTTGTTGTTGTTGGGAGACTTTTAATTATGATTTCAATCTTGTTACTTGCTATTTGTCTGTTCAGGGTTTCTATTTTTTCTTGATTCAAAATTGGGTGCTTATATGTTTCCAAGAAGTAATTCATTTCCTCTAGATTGTCTAGTTTGTTTGCATAGAGATGTTCATAAGAGTCTTTGATTTCCATTGTATCAGTTGTAATGTCTCCTTTTTCTTTTCTGTTTGAGGTAATTTGAGTCTTGCTCTTCATTTCTTAATTAGTCTAGCTAGCACCTATCAATTTTGTTTATCTTTTCAAAGAACCTACTTTTTGTTTAATTGATCCTTTGTATTTTGTTTTAAATTTCAATTTCATGCAACTTTTCTCTGAACTTCATTATTTCTTTTCCTCTGCTAGCACTGGGTTTGGTTTACTCATATTTTTCTAGTTCCTTGAAGTGTGATGTTAGGTTGTTGATATGTGATCTTTCAGTCTTATTAATGTAGGTCTTAAGTGCCATAAATTTTCCTCTCAGCACAATTTTGGCTGTGTTTCAAAAGTTTTGAAACCTTGTTTCATTGTTGTTAACCATTTTGAGGAATTTTTACATTTTCATTTTGATTTAATTTTTGCCCACAGGAACAGATTGTCTAACTTCCATGTTTTTATTTGGTTTTGTAAGTTCTTCTTTTTTAATTTTTTTTTTAAATTTCAAATATGTGAAGTACAATTCAGGGCTAGGTATACAAGTGTTCATTATGCAGGTACCCTTGTTGATGAGGTGTGCCACCCCACCTCTGGAAGTTTCCCACTACTACCAATTCCTTTCTTATAGTATTATGATAGTTGTTCAAGGTCCACTTATGAGTGATAACATGTGATACTCGGTTCTTTGTTTCTGTGATAGATTACTCAGTATTATAGGTTCTAAGTTCATCCAAGTTGCTGAGAAGTTCATAATTTTATCCTTTATGGCTGTGTAATATTCCATTACATATATATAGCACATTTTAAAAATCCAGTCCTCTTTTGATGGGCAGTATTGTTGGTTCCATGTTTTTGCTATTGTAAATAATGCTGCAATAAACATGCATGTGCAGGTATCTTTTTTCATAAAGTTATTTGTGTTCCCCCAGGTATATTTCCAGAAGGGAGATTGTGGGGTCATATGGGAGGTCAACTTGTAGATCTTTTAGGATCACCACACTATTTTCCACAGAGGCTGTACTACTGTACATGCCCACCAATAGTGTAGAAGTGTTCCCTTTTTGCTGCATCCTCTGCAGCATCTCTTGTTTTTTGAGTTATTGATGATGGCCATCCTGACTGGAGTTAGGTGGTATCTCAGCGTGGTTTTGATTTGTATTTCTTTGATGATTAGTGAGGCTGAGCATTTTTTCATGTATTTGTTGGCTGCTGGTATATGTTCTTTTGAGAAGTGTCTATTTGTATCTTTTACTCACTTTGTAGTGGGGTTGTTTGTCTTTTTCTTTACAGCATGTCTGAGTTCCTTGTAAATCCTACATGTTAGGCCTTTGTCAGATATACAATTGGCAAATATTTTTCCCAGTCTGTGGGCTGTCTCCCTGCTCTCTTGATGGTTTCTTTGACTTTGCAGAAGCTTGTCAGTTTGATGAGGTCCCACTTGTCTATCTTATCTTTTATGGCATGGACACTTGGGTTTTGACCAGGAATTGGTTGCCAGTTCCAATTTCCATAAGAGTGTCTCCTGTATTTTCTAAGGTTCTTATAGTTTGAGGTTTTATGTTTAGGTCTTTGATCCATTTCGAGTTGATTTTTGTGTATGGTGATAGGTAGGGGTCTTGTTTAACTCTTCTGCATGTGGTCAGCTGGTTTTCCCAGCACCATTTACTGAAGTTTCTCTTCTCCCCACTGATTGATAGTGGAGGCTTTACTGAAGATAGGTTGGTTGATAAATTGAGGTTTCGCTTCTGGAATCTCTGTCCTGTTTCATTGGTCCCTATGCCTGTTCTAGTACCAATATCAGGCTATTTTTATAATAAAGCTTTATAATAAAGCTTAAAGTCTGGGAGTGTGATGTCTCTCACTTTGTTTTTTTTTTTTTTTTTGCTGAGGATTGATGACTACTTGTGGTCATTTATGTTTCCATATGAATTCTTGTATTGTTGTTTCCAGGTGTGAGAAGAATATTGCTGGTCATTTAATGGGTATTGTGATAAATCTGTAGATTGCCTTGGGTAGGATGGACATCTCAACAATCTTTCAATCAATGAGCATGGAATATATTTCCATTTGTCTGTGTCATCTGATTTCTTTGAGCAGTTTCTTGTAGTTTTTGTTGTAAAAGTCTTTAACTTCTCTGGTTTGTAAGATGCCAAGGATTTCATTTTTGTGTGGCTATTGTGAGTGGGATTGTGTTTTTCATTTGGGTTTCTGTTTGTTTATTGTTGTATAGGACTGTGACTGACTTGCACATTGATTTTTTTTTAACTTTAAAGATGTAGGGTACAATTCAGGGTTAGGTATACAAATGTTTATTATGTGGGCACCCTTGTTAATGAGGTTAGTCCCTCCCTCCATCCCCTGGCAGTTTTCCTCAACTGCCAATCCCACCCCTGCCCCAGCAGTTTCCCACTACTGCCAATCACTTTCTTACTGTATTATGATAATTGTTCAAGGTCTGCTAATAAGTGAGTACATATGGTACTCTGTTCTTTGTTTCTGTGATAGATAACTAAGTATGATAGACTCTAAATCCATCCAGTTGCTACGAAGTCCATATATTTGTCCTTCTTTATGGCTGCATAGTATTCCATTTTGTATATGTACCACTTTTTTTTTTAAATCTAGTCCGGCATCAATAGACAGTATGTTTGGTTCCATGTTTTTGCTAGTGTGAATAGAGCTGCAACAAACAT
The DNA here is from genome assembly GCF_000164805.1 of Carlito syrichta. NCBI lineage: Eukaryota > Metazoa > Chordata > Mammalia > Primates > Tarsiidae > Carlito > Carlito syrichta. The sequence continues at coordinate 68,209 of NW_007206946.1, read as the reverse complement.
GCATGTGCAGTTATCTTTTTGTAGAAAGATTTGAGTTCTTCTGGGTATATTCCTAATAGGGAGATTGCTGGGCCATATGGAAGGTCAATTTCTAGTTCTTTCAGAAATCACCACACTGTCTTCCAAAGTGGTTTGCACTCTCACCAGCAGTGTAGAAACATTCCTTTTTCTCTGCATCCTCACCAGGATCTGTTGTTTGTTTTATTAATGATGACCATTCTTACTAGGGTTAGGTGGCATCTCAATGTAGTTTTGATTTGCAATTCTCTGATGGTTAGTAAGGCTGAGCACTCTACATGTATCTATATATCTTCTTTTGAGAAGTGTCTATTCATATCTTTTGCCCACTTTTTAATGGGCTGGGTTTTTTTTTGTTTTTTGTTTTCCTTTCGGCACTTTTGAGTTCCTTGTAGATCCTAGATGTTAGGACTTTGCCAGATATACAGTTGGCAAATATTTTTTTCCATTCTGTAGGCTGTCTCCCTGCTTTCTTGATGTTTTCTTCTGCTTTGCAGAAACTCGTCAGTTTGTTGAGGTCTACTATGCAGCCATAAAGAAGGACAAATATATGGACTTCGTAGCAACTGGATGGATTTAGAGTCTATCATACTTAGTTATCTATCACAGAAACAAAGAACAGAGTACCATATGTACTCACTTATTAGCAGACCTTGAACAATTATCATAATACAGTAAGAAAGTGATTGGCAGTAGTGGGAAACTGCTGGGGCAGGGGTGGGATT
>NW_007206946.1:51662-67286 GCF_000164805.1 Carlito syrichta | reverse complement strand
CTTGGCATCTTACAAACCAGAGAAGTTAAAGACTTTTACAACAAAAACTACAAGAAACTGCTCAAAGAAATCAGATGACACAGACAAATGGAAATATATTCCATGCTCATTGATTGAAAGATTGTTGAGATGTCCATCCTACCCAAGGCAATCTACAGATTTATCACAATACCCATTAAATGACCAGCAATATTCTTCTCACACCTGAAAACTTGTCTATCTTATTTTATGGTATGGGCACTTAGGATTTTGATCAGGAATTGGTTGCCAGTTCCAATTTACATAAAGGTGTCTCCTGCAATTTTCTAAGATTCTTACAGTTTGAGATTTTATGTTTAGGTTTTTGATCCATTTAGATTTATTTTGTGTATGGTGATAGGTAGGGGTCCTGTTTCAACCTTCTGCATGTGAACAGCCAGTTTTCCCAGCACCATTTACTGATAGGTTCTTCTCTCTTCAGTGGTTTTTGTTGGAGGTTTTATTAAAGATGAGTTGGTGGAAAAATTGAGACTTTGCTTCCAGAATCTCTACCCTGCTCCATTGGTCTACATGCCTGTTCCTGTACCAATACCAGGCGTTTTGATTATTGTAGCCTTATAGTAAGGTTTGAAGTCTGGAAGGGTGATACCTCCTGCTTTGTTTCTTTTGTTAAGGATTGTTTTGGCTATTTGTGGTCTTTTATGTTTCCATATGAGTTTCTGTATTGTCATTTCCAGGTTTGAGAAAAATGATATTGATAATTTAATGGGTGTTGCATTGAATCTATAGATTGCCTTTGGTAGGATGAACATCTTAACAGTGTTGCTTCTTCCTATCCATGAACATGGAATATTTTTCCATTTGTTTGTGTCTTCTTGGATTTCTTTGAGCAGTGTTTTATAGTTCTCACTGTAAAGGTCTTTCACTTCTCTGGTTAGGAAGATATTATGGTATTTCATTTTTTTGTGGCTATTGCACATTGATTTTATACCCTGAGACTTTGTCAAAGTCCTTTATCAGTGCAAGGGGGTTTTAGACAGATTCTCTTGGATTTTCAAGGTATAGAATCATGTCATCTGCAAAGAGGGATAACTTAACTTAGTATTTCTATTTGGATACTCCTGGTTTCCTTCTCATTTCTGATTGCTCTAGCTAGGACTTCCAATAATATGTTTAATAGGAGGAATGAGAGTGGGTATCCTTGTCTTGTTCTGGTTTTCAGGGGAAATGGTTCCACTTTCTGTCTGTTTAGCAGTATGTTGACTGTGAGTTTCTTGTAGATGGTGCTTACTATTTTGAGGTATGTTCCTTTTGGCTGGATGTTTTAGGGTTTTAATCAAGAAGGGGTGCTGGATTTTATCAGAAGCTTTTTCTGTGTCTAATGATATAATCATGTGGGTTTTTTTGTCTTTACATCTGTTGATGTATTTAATTATGTTTATGGTCTTATGGATGTTGAACCAACGATGCATCCTGGGAATGAAGCCTACTTGGTCATGGTGGATAATTTTTGAAATGTGTTATTGATCAGGTTTGCTAGAATCTTGTTGAGAATTTTAGCATCTATGTTCATCAAGGATATTGGCCTGTAGTTCTCTTTCTTTGCTGGATATTTACCCAGTCTAGGTACCAGTGTGATGTTGCTGTTAGCTTCATAAAATGGTTTGGGGAGAGTTCCGTCTTTCTTGATTGCCTGGTATACTTTCATTAGGATTGGTATTGGCTCCTCCTTGTGTGTTTTGTAGAATTCTGCTGGAAAGCCATCTGGTCCAGGGCTTTTTATTGTACATAGTTTTCTTAGAGCATAGTTAATTTCCTGGGTTGTTATTGGTCTATTTAGAGTCTTGATTTCTTCTTGTTTCAACTTGGGGAGGTTGTGTGACATGAGAAAGTTCTTCATTTCATTTAGGTTTTCTGGTTTGTTTCCATACAGGTGTACATAGTAATCTCTGAAAATCTTTTGTATTTCTTCAGGGTCAGATGTGACATGATCTTCTGCATTTATGATTGTGTTTATTTGCATTTTTTCTCTCTTTTTCTTGGTCATTCTAGCTAGAGCTCCATCAATCTTGTTTATTCTTTCAAAAAAACAGTTTTTGGTTTCCTTGATTTTTTAAATTATATTTTTGTCTCCTATGTCTCGAATTTAGGCTTTTATTTTGGTGATCTGGATTCTTCTGCTGAAGTTAGGGTTTTTGTGATCTTGCTTTCCCAGTTTCCGTAGGTGATTTATTAGGCTGTTAACTTGTGATCTTTCTAGTTCCTTCATGTGTTTTTGTAGAGATATGAATTACCCTCTTAGCACTGTTTTCATGGCATTCCAGAGATTTTGGTAAGATGTTTCTCCATTTTCATTTGTTTCCTGGTGTCTTTTAATCTCTGTTTTGATTTTCATGTTGATCCAGGAGTTGTTTAACATCATGCTGTTTAGTGTCCATGTCTTTGTGGGTTTGGGGGAAACTTTGCTGGTGTTGATATTTATTTTTATTCCAATGTGGTCTGAGAAGATGCATGGCAGAATTACAATCTTATGGAATATTTTTATGCTTGATTTATGGCCAAGGATGTGGCCAATCTTAGAGTACATTCCATGCAGTGATGAGTAGAATGTATATTCTGTGGTTGTTGGGTGGAATATTCTGTAGGTATCAATTAAGTCCATTTGGTCAGTCTGTCATGTTGAGGTTCTGAATCTCCTTGTTGACTTTTTTTCTTGATGCTCTGTCTAGAGTTGTTAGTGGGGAGTTTAAGTTCTCAGCTATGACAGTGTTAAAGTCAATATCTTTTTTTTAGTTTACCTAGAAACTGCATTATGAAAGTTGGTGCTCCTATGTTGGGTGCTTATATGTTTAGGGTGGACATTTCTTATTGAGATTGAACCTTTTATCATTATATAGTGACCTTCTGTTACTTTTAAAATTTTTGATGGCTTAAAGGGTTTTTTGTCTGATATTAAGATTGTAACTCTTGCTTTCTTTTGTGTTCCATTCACCTGCAATTTTGTTTCCCATCTTCTTACTTTGAGTCTGTGAGTGTCCTTTCTAGTGAGACGAGTCTCTTGGAGACAATATATTGTTGTCTCATGATATTTTATCCAATTTGCCATTTTATGTCTTTTCAATGGTTCATTTAGTCCATTCACATTCAGGCTAATTATTTAGATGTGAGAGTTTATCCCTGTCATTAGGTTCTTATTGAGTTTGTTTTTGTTGTTGCTATTTGTTTGTTTATTGTCTTTCTTTTGATTTTTGGGTTGATTCATGTGTATTTTCAATTTTTTTCCTGCATTCTTACAAACAGTGTTGTCATTCTTTTTTTCCTTTCTTCTGTGCTTAATACTTTAATTGTTTCTTGTAGAGCTGGTCTGGAGGCAGCATAAACTCTTAGGAATTAAATGTCTGGGAAGGATTTTAATTCTCCATCTCTGATGAAACTTAGCTTAACTGGGTACGTAATTCTGATTGAAATTGTTTATCTTTGAGAACTTTGAAGATTGAGCTTTGAGCTCCAAGCTCTCTGAGCCTGAAGTGTTTCTGTAGATTAGTCTGCTACTATTCTAATTGGTCTTCCCCAGTAGTCAGTCTGTTCTTTCTCTCTTGCTGCCTTTAGGAATTTTTCTTTTATACCTACTTTGTGTAGGCAATTTATGATGTGTCTAGGATTTAATCTTCTCATCTGTTGTCTTGTAGGGGTTCTCTAAATCTCTTGTGTTTGAATGGTTATATCAGTGATATAACCATTCAAACTGAGGGAAGTTTTCTTAGATAATTTCATGAAATGTTTTTTCCTGGGTAGCCTCTGTCTTTCTTTCTGCCTTAGGGATTCCAATTAATCTTAGGTTCAGCTCTTGAAATAATCACTCATCTTTTGGAGGTTTTGTTCTGTCTTTTTAAGCTTATTTTCTATGGTTTTTTTTTTTTTTAACAGTTTGGGTTAGTTCCATAGTTTGGTCCTCAAGCTATGAGATTCTTTCTTCTTCTTGGTTAATTCTGCTTTCCATGCTTATCAGTTTGTTATTCATTTCATTCACTGTATTATTTTTTGCTATTATCTCAGTCATCAACTCCTTCATTCTTTCCTCTTGTCTCTCCTCATTTCTATTAGTTTTCTCTATTAATATCTTTATATATGGGTTTGTGGTTGAGACCCATCATTCTGGGAGCTCTTCATTGTTCGAGTTCCGAGGTTGTATTCTCAGTGTCTGACTTCCCAGAGGTTTGTGTGAGACTCATATTTTTCCTTTGGTTTTTCTTCATTTGTGTAGGTTTTCCTCCTCCTCCACTTTTTAACCTCTTCTTTAATTCTGTTGTTCAATGATGGAGAGATAGGTTTTATTTCTGTTTGCACAATCTCTTCTTCCTTATGTAGATCCCCTGGTTTTATTCAATTCTGAAGTTAGACTGGGAGTAGGAGCCTGTGCTTTTTGCAACTTTGAGATTTAATTAAGGGGGGAGCTGTGATTCAGAGGCTATCTGCAGATCCCAGTATCTGCTGACAGGTGTGTGGGCCCCCTGGAATCCACTTCCTACTGCTTTACAGTCTGTCCATGCAGTGGGGGTGTCTGTATGCCCCCAAAAGCAAAATGAGATAAGAAAAGGGAAGAGATGGAAAAAGATAGGAGGAGGATGAAAGGATGTTGAAGAGAGAGGAAGAAGAAGAGGGAAAACAAACAGATGTACCAACTAATAAATAAAAAGAAACAAATAAAGGCATCAAAAGCAAAAAATACAAAAACATATAGACAATCATACAAACAAACAGACAACCTCCCCTTCCCTGTTGGTGTACTCTCCCTCAAACACACCCATACTAAAAATGTAAAAAGAAACATTAAAATAACAGAAACAAAGGAAGTATAAAAATGTAAACAAAAACAGAAAGAGAGAACAAAAACAAGCAAAAATGAAAACAAACAAACAAACTTGCTCTGTGGACATTTCTGTAACTCCAGGTTCCTTTTGGCTGTCACCTCCACCTTAAGGACACCTCTGGTCTCCAGCTCCTTCCCTTCATTCTCAACACATGGTGATAGGGTTGCTCTCTGCATAGGTCAGATGCCCCTTGAATTACTGTGGGAGGAGAATGGATCAGATCTGGACTCATCATACTCACTGTTGCTGCTGTCAAGTGTCCCTCTCTGATCTGACATGTCTGTGCCTGTTCAAGTGTGAGGGAGGGGCATCTATCTCCCTGAGTCTGATGAGAGGATAGCCTTTGGATCCCAAGATGGAGGCTAGACAGAGTTGGGTGGGTCAATGCAGGTCTCTGCCCAGTCCTGGGACTGAGAAGATGGCACCTATCAGATTCTTGTCACCAGCATGGAGCTTTATTTCAGATTTCCATGACCTGCCTCCTCCACAGTTCCTCCTGCTCGTGCCGGGTCTGAGGTTACAGGTGATGGCATGGGCCGGGAGTCAGGTGGTGAGGGGCTGCTGTTCTCTGCTGCCTCCTCTCAAGAGAGCCCTATGAAAGGCAAATGATTCTGTGTGCCTGGGTCTCCAATCTCAGGGTGATGGTGGGCTGCAGTCACCTTCAGAGCAGAGCCCTGGGTGTATGAATCCAAGTATCCACTCAAACGACCTTTCACTCACCCACTGGCACATACCCACTCATTTAGAGTCTTTATGGACACTCACCTTTGTGGAGACTCTCACATTTCAATCTGTTCTGTTGCCATCTTGCCCAGAGACCCCTGAAAGTTCTTGAAGTTTATTTCTAGTTTTATTCCACTGTCATCTGAGAAGGTTCTTGATGTGATTTTGATTTTTTTGAATTATTGGGGCTTGATATGTGGGCTATCATATAATCTATCTTTCATGTGCCGATAAGAAAAATATATATTCTGTAGTTTTGGGATGGAATATTCTGTAGATGTCTGTTAGTTCCATTTGCTCTAAGGTTTTGGTTTAACTTCAATGATTCTTTGTTGGCTTTTTGCCTCAATGTCTGATTGCTGTCAGTGGAGTGTTGAAATCTTCCACTATTACTATATTGCTGTCTCTTTTCTTAGGTCAAATAGAATTTGTTTTATAAAACTGGGGACTCTGGTGTTAGGGGCATATATATTTAAAACTATTATGGCTTCTTATTGAACCCTTTATCACTATGTAATAGCCATCTTTGGTTTTTTTTTTTTTTTTTTTTTAACTTGTTAATTTAAGATCTGTTTTTAATCTAACAAGAAATGACTACTGCTTATTTCTGGTTTCCTTTTGCATGGAATCCCCCCCACACTCCTTTACCTTGAGTTTATACAAATCTTTGTGAGTTAATTGGGTCTCTTGAATGTAGCAGATATTTGGGTTGTGCTTTTTAAAAAATCCATTCTGCCTGTCTATGTCTTTTTATTGGAACATTGAGACCATTTACATTCTATGTGATACTATTCTATTCATCTTACTGGTTGTTATCTATTTGCTCTGGTTATTTATTTTCTCTGTTGTGTTGGTGCTCCACAAAGCCTCTGAATTTTATGATTTCCAGCATTTTTTTTTTTACTGGTCTATTTTGACTTTTGTTTCAGTGTTTAGAACTTTTTAAAATATTTCTTGTAGAGCCAGTCTAGTGGTGACTAATTCCCTCAGCATTTGCTTGTTGCAAAGGACTTCGTTTTTCCTTTATTTATGAAACTTAGTTTTGCAGGATACAAAATTCTTGGCTGACATTTATTCTGTTTGAGGAAGTTGAAGATGGGGTCCCAAATCCTTCTGGTTGTAGGGTTTCTTCTGACAAGTTTGCTATTAGTCTGATAGGTTTACCTTTTTAAGTTATTTGATGCTTTTGTCTCATTTGTATTAAAATTCTTCCTGCACATTAACTTTGCATAGCTGGATTATTACATACCTTGGAGATGGCTTTTTTGCAATGAATCTTCTGGGGCTTCTTTGGGCTTCTTGTATCTGATGTTTACATCTCTGGAAAGGTCAGGGAAGTTTTCCTCCATTAATCTCTCAAATAGGTTTTTCAAACCTCTTGCTTTCTCTTCTTCCTCAGAAACACCTGTGATTCTTATGTTTGAACATTATATACAGTCCCATATTTCTTAGAGACTTTGTTCTGTTGTCTTGATTTTTTTTTCTTTGTTGGTGTCTGATTGGGTTAACTAAAAAGCCTTGTCTTCCAGTTCTGAGATCTTTTCTTCTGTTTGTTCTAGTTTACTGTTAAAACTTTCCACTGCATTTTATATTTCCCTAAATGCTTATTTCCTTTCCAGAATTTCACCTTTTTTCCCCCCTAATGTGTCTGTCACTTTGGAGATCATTTCATTCATGGTTTTAATAGTTTATACAAATTATTTTTGTTAGTTTTCAATTTTTTTCTGAAGGTCAGTGACCAATTTTATCATCAACCTTTTGAATTCTATGTCTGGAATTTCAAAAATTTCATTTTGGTTAAGGTCCATTGTTAGAGTTGTTGTGGTCTTTTGGTGGTGTCGAATAACTCTATTTTATAATATTGTCATAATTATTTTTCTGGTTTCTTTTCATTTTGGCAATTTCTTCTAATCTGAGGTTGGCAGGGGGCTGACATACACACTGTAGGGTTACCTTGGTTATATACAGCCTTAGTGTGGTAAGTTTCTCAATTTCTACTGTGTCAGCCCAGTGCTGTGTAGCTGCACTGGCTCATGGTGTCCTGAGTGACCTGAGTGGCTTGAAAAGTGTTATTAACTGGTATTTGGGATCAGGCCTTCCCCAAAGTTGATGTATTATATCTGATGTGGTTGGATATTCTGTTGACCACTGGTCAGTAGGTGGCACTTGTAGAAGAAAGCCAACTATGATGGTGGCTGTTGAGTTTCTCCTTGGGCAAATATGTCTGCAAGGAAATGCCTAGACAGCCTAGATTGAGGTTAGGTGGTGGCTCTGGGGATTTCCCAAGTTTTCTATCTGTTTTGAGCTTTCTGGAGTAGTGCAAGGAAAAGGAGCTGAAGCACCCCACAAGTGCAATCTAAGCTGCCCCAGTAGGGATTAGGAGGGAGTTCCAGGTCACAACAGAGTTCTAATGCTGTTGTGCAGAGAAAGTACAGGAACATTCACAAGGGGAGTGAGAGGTTTAGCCCTGGCCTCAGTCAATCTGAAATATGAATGTCAAGATGCAGCCAACCTCTGGGCCTCAGGTGTTCTCACACAATCCACCCAGCCTTGCCCACGAGGGTCGTTCCCTCCAGGCTGGTGGGAAAGCAGCTGCTCCACACTGAAAGTGTTGCATTTCTGGAAAATGGCAGCTGGTTCTTCTCAAGGTTTTGTTCCTGCACCACTCCATGGCAAAGCACAGCTGTAGGTCAGGCTCTTTTCTGTGAGGGCCTGCAGTCCCACAAGGTTCAGAGATCCCTGCAAGATTATAGCAAGAGCAGAGAACACCCTAATTCCTGTCACTCATCTTCCCCACTGTGTCTTGTTGCTGTGGTGGTACAGGCAAGAGTTTGGCCAGTTCCAGCCCAGATTGGTGGATTTTTTTCCTTTTTCTTTGTTCTAAGTGGTCATTATCACTCCTTTGGAGCATTATGGGGTGTGTTGCTGGATCCATTCCTCTCTGGGTGCTGAGGAAACTCTCTCTATCTTGGTTTACTCTGTAGGAGAAACTCACTGCTTCATATTGACCATCTTAATCTGGAATCAACATACTCTTTTTTTTTTTTTTTTTTTGAGTTGGAGTCTCACTCTGTCGCCCAGACTGGAGTGCAGTGACCGCTCCCGGTCACCGCAGCCTCGACCCGCTGGGCTCCAGCGATCCTTCCGCCTCCGCCTTCCGAGTTGCCGGAATGACAGGCGTGCGCTACCATGCCCAGCTGATTTTTTGATTTATTGTAGAGATGAGGTCTCGCTGCCCAGGCGGGTCTCGAACCCGCTTCCCAAAGGCGCGGGATTACAGACTGAGCCAACGAACCCGGCTCAACATACTCTTTTTAAAAAGCAAAACATTACAATATAAAAGCACTTAAAGAAACTTTTTTAAAAATTAAAATGCTTTATTACAGAACATTTTAAACATATACAAAATACACAAAATAATGTAACAGACCTGTCACCAGGCTTCAACATCTACAAATCATGTGTCATTTTAGTTTCATTTACACTTTGATTTATTCCCCAACTTACTTCATCAATTTTTTTCAGTTATTTTTGTGTGTGAGGTTAGAGAGTGAAAAGCACATATCTTAACTGTACCCTTAAAAATAATATATATATATTTTATTTCAATAGCTTTAAGGGGTTCAAATAGGTTTTGTTCTGGGTTTATTTTTAATTTAGAATTTTCTCATGGAGGTGAAATTATTGAAATAATTTCTAATAGTACCCTCCCCAATAGTTATTTTTTTTGGTACTTATTTTGATAATTTAATGGGAAATGGCTCTGAAGTGCTTTTTCAGTTACCCGGAGTCCACACCTCAGTGGGAAGTTGCTGGCAGCCATTTTGGAGAAACACCAATCCATTGTCAGAGAGGAAGATTGAGGTAGGTGAATTCTAGGCCTATGTTAATTGCTCAACCTGAGAAAAATTATCCAGGAAAATAACTTCTAAATTTTTGGAGTTTGAAAGCACAATACCTTGAGATATTACTTTATTTACCTCCTCTACCACTCCTTCCTTGGTTGAAGTAACAGTCTGTTGGAGGTTAAAGATAGTGTTTATATCTAACTCATACTGTTTCATAAGAATTAGAGTGAAGGATTATACAATTAGGAATTTTGCACTTTCATTCTTGAAGTGAATTTTTTAGAAGATGGCCCACTCAATGTTGAGCTCTGGTTATGTGTTGTGGTCATTAGTCAGTCAGTTGAGGTTGATGGACTGATTTTCACTTCTGTGACTTTTGGCCAAATATTTTGCCCAAGACAAAGTCTAGAAACCCCTGAGCTAAATATTGTTATATCCTTTCTTAAGTTGAATTAAGATGTCTTTCAGAAAATGTAATACACAAGATTTGTTTTATATGTTACTGAAGGTATTTTCTTTTGGATAATTTTATGAGTATATGAGTATTTGACTGACAAATAAGGAGAATGATGACTTTTGGTCTTTAAAATCTGTACATGTTTTTCCATCTGTCTAGAAATCAAATTATGCAATCTATCATTTTCAGATAGAATTTAAACATAGATATTTTCCTTTTATAACATTCAATATAATCAAACATATTTTTACATGTTTTAGCTCATCATTTTTATCATTACCATTACATTGCCTTCTATTTATTAAAATACACTTGTTACAATAGATAAGAAGAAAAGACACATTTCTTCAAATATTAAGCATCAGACATGAGAAAATGCTTTGGATTGTAGAATTTGTCAAATTGTTTTTCACAGGTATTTTTCTTACATGTGACTTCTGAGTGGCCTTTTAAAAACATTCTCCTTTAATTGAATCCCTTTTAATAGAAGAGCTAGTTATCTCTGAACACGCCACACAAAGTAGTCCTTATTTTAAAATTTACTGCCCCAGAACTGAAAATAAACATCTATAAATTTAAATTCAAGTGGTTTCTTGAATAGTGAGTTTTTTTTCATTTAGCCATAGTATGAACTAAGCAATACAGATACCCAAACTAAATTGAATATTATTACTAGAATGTCTGAAAATATTGTTGTAATACCACTGCCTTTATGAACTATAGTTAGCCTTATGGTTCTAAATCACCCTCTGTTAATAAAATGAAACCTAATCACTAGATCTGCTAAGTTAAAGAGAACAAGAACTTGTCAAATTGGATTTGGAGATATTGCCAGGGATAAACCCACTGCTGATGTAAATTTAATAAAAGCACTTAAGATGGGGAAGTGGGACAATGATGTAATAAGTTTTTGTTTATTTATCATACTTCAGACTTACACTCAAGTGAGACTTTCTTTAAAAATTGCATTAATGAGCAAGAACCATATGGCTTGCGATGGAGATATTGCAAAAGTGGCATAAATCCAGCTGTCCATTTCCAGAACATAAGCATGTTTTATTTGCTGTTTAATTGTTTCTAGTAAAAGAATTTGCTTAGGTGCTAAGTATACAAAAAATATTTTATTTTCTTTTTATGTGGTTAATAATGGATATTCTATCATCATTACTATTGCACATTTACACAGCACCTTTTCTTTGAGTAATTCCCATAATTTATAACCAAATGAGAAGACCATTTATGTAAATATTTTGCATGCTTATTTAACATCCTTGAAGCTTGCCATGTGTTCACATTCATGGGGTCACAAATAATTTATAGGAGGTCAGTTATAATAAAATGGATTTTATTAATTTTATTTTCTGTTTAGTCAAGCTGTGGAATTGGGGAGTGGAGTCAGAGGAAGCTAAATGGAGGGGGATAATGTAACATGCCAACCTCAATTTTCTGCCAGTTGTATGCAATGCAGAGGTGCCAAAAATGTATATACATTTTAAGAAAGGGAAAAAAACTGTATTAAAATTGAAATACTCAATAATATAAATACAAGTCATGTTTGACTTGGGCAATTACTAGAGGCGCTCAAAGGGCTTACCATCAGCATCCAAACACTTCTGATTACTGCAAGCATCTCTTAAAATGTGTATACTTTTTTGGCACACCTCAATATATCTTTTGGGGAGAGGAACAAAAGGAAAAGAAATTAGGAAATTTTTAAAAAATGTGTAGATGTTGTTTAAATATTTTAAATGTTCTCTGAGTCAATGTAATAATTGTAATGCCTTTCTTATTTTTTAAATTTCCAAATATTTCAAGTGATTTTTTTCAGCTACCTTTTAAACTTAAGTAGTAACAATATTGTGTCTTATGCCTTACTCGTGCAAGGATCATTTACTGAGAGCTACTCTGTGTCAAATACTTTATTAGACGTTAGAATTTGCCCTTGCATCAAAATAAGTATTAGTTCAGAACTCACAAATTTCTAGTCGATAGCATAAGTTACATTCATAACATGTGTAGTTTGGCTATGGAGTATATTATAAATTTGTTTGAGTTAGATACAATTTTTTTTTTAAGCTGGGGTCTCACTCTATCACCCAAGCTGAAGTGTAGTGGCACAATCATGGCTCACTGCAGCCTTGACCTCCTGGACTCAGGTGATCCTTCTGCCTCAGCCTTTCAAGTAGCCAAGACTCCAGTCATGCATCACCATGCCAAACTAATTTCATTTATTTTTTATATAGAGGAAGTCTCACTATGTTGCCTAGGTTGGTTTCAAACTCCTGGATGCATGTGATCCTCCTATCTTGGACTCCCAAATTGCTAGGATTACAGACTTAAGCCACTGTGTCTGACCAAGCTATAATGTTTAAAAATTGGGATACTGCACACATTTATCTAGATTAAGAGTTTTTAAAGAAATTAGAAGATTTGACAATGCTAGATTTAAGTTTCTTCGTAGCAATGATTCATTGGAGACTAGCAGTCTAGGTCTCTGAAGAGCGTGTCTCCTTTTTTTTTTTAACCTTTAAATTTTTTATTTTATGATTGTGGGGTACAATTCAGGGTTAGGTATACAAATATTCATTGTGCAGTTACCCTTGTTGATGAGGTGTGTCCCCCCTTCCCCAAGCAGTTTCCCACTACTGCCAATCCCACCACCCCATGCCCCCGCTATTTCCCCCTACTGTCAGTCCTTTTCTTATAGTATTATGATAGTTGTTCAAGGTCCACTTATGAGTGAGAACATAATACTCAGTTCTTTTTCTCTGTGAAATATTCCTCAGTTTTATAGACTCTAAGTCCATCCAGGTTGCTGTGAAGTTCATAATTTTGTTCTTCTTTATGGCTGCATAATATTCCATTGTGTATATGTACCACATTTTTTTTATCCAGTCCTCTTTTGATGGGCATCATGGTTGTTCCATGTTCTTGCTACTGTGAACAATGCTGCGATAAACATGTGTGTACAGGTATATTTTTTATAGAGTGACTTGAGTTCTTCCATATAAACTCCCAGTAGAGGGATTGCAGGGTCATATGGAAAGTTGATTTTTAGAATTTTTAGGAATCGCCACACTGTTTTCCATAGAGGCTATACTAGTTTACACTCCTACCAACAGTGTAGAAGTGTTCCCTTTTCCCCACATCCTCTCCAGCATCTGTTGCTTTTGGATGACCATTCTGACTGGAGATAGGTGGTATCTCAGTGTAGTTTTAATTTGCATTTATTTGATGACTAGTGAGGTTGAACATTTTTTCATGTATCTGTTGGCTGCTCGTATATCTTCTTTTGAGAACTGTCTATTCACATCTTTTGCCCACTTTGTAATGGGGCTGTTTGTTTTTTTCCTTTTGGCACATTTGAGTTCCTTGTAGATCCTAGATGTTAGGTCTTTGTCAGACATACAATTGACAAAATTTTTTTCCCAGACTGTGCGCTGTTTCCTCTCTCTTGATGGTTCCTTTGGCTTTGTAGAAGCTTGTCAATTTGATAAGGTCTCACTTGTCTATCTTATCTCTTATGGCGTGGGCACTTGGAGTTTTAATCAGAAATTGGTTGCCGGTTCCAATTTCCATAAGAGTGTCTCCTGCATTTCTAAGATTCTTATAGTTTGAGGTTTTACATTTAGGTCTCTGATCCATTTTGAGTTGATTTTTGTGTATGGGGCTAGGTAGGGTCCTGTTTCAATCTTCTGCATGTGGTCAGCCTGTTTTCCCAGCACCATTTTCTGAATAAGTACTCCCCTCCCCAGTGGTTGGTAACAGGGTCTTTATTGAAGATGAGTTGGTTGAGAAATTGAGGTATTGCTTCTGGAATCTCAATTGTATTCCATTGGTCTATATGCCTCTTGTACAAATACCAGGCTATTTTTATTATTGTAACTTTATAATAAAGTTTAAAGTCTGGGAGCATGATACCTCCTTCTTTTGTTTTTTTTTTTTTTTTGGTTTGTTTGTTTTTTTGCTGAGGATTGTTTTAGCTATTCGTAGTTGTTTATTTTCCATATGAATTCCTGTATTGTTGTTTCTAAATCTGAGAAGAATGTTGCTGGTAAATTGATGGGTATTGCATTAATCTGTAGATTGCCTTAGGTAGAATGAACATCTTAACAATGTTGATTCTTCCAATTCATGAACATGGAATGTTTTTCCACTTGTTTGTGTTATCTTTGATTTCTTTGAGCAGTGTTTTGTAGTTTTCATTGTAAAGTTCTTTCACGTCTCTGGTTAGGAAGATGCCAAAGCATTTCATTTTTTTTGTGTGTGTGTGATTGTGCTTTTTATTTGGGTTTCTGTTTGTTTAAAATTGGCATATAGAAATGTGATTATCTTTTCCACATTTATTTTATACGCTGGATCTTTGCCAAAGTCCTTTATTACTGCAAGAAGGTTTTTGACAGATTCTCTTGGGTTTTCAAAGTATAGAATCATTTCATCTGCAAAGAGAGATAACTTGATTTCCTCTTTTCCAATTTGGATACCCCTGATCGCCTTCTCTTCTCTGATTGCTATAGCTAGAATTCCAAAACTATGTTGAACAGGAGGGGTGAGAGTGGGCATCCTTGTCTTGTTCTGGTTTTCAGGGGAAATGGTTCCAATTTCTGTCTTTTTAGCAGTATGCCGACTGTGGGTTTCTCATAGATGGCTCTTACTATTTTGAGGTATGTTCCATCTATGCCTAGATGTTTGAGGGTTTTTTCAAAGAAGGGGTGCTAGATTTTATCAAAAGATTTTTCTGCATCTAATGATATAATCATATGGTTTTTGTTTTTATGTCTGTTGATGTATTTAATTACGTTTATGGTCTTATGAAAGTTGAACCAGCCTTGCATCCCAGGGATGAGGCCTACTTGGTCATGGTGGATGATTTTTGATATGTGTTGGTGAATCCAGTTTACTAGAATCGTGATGAGAATTTTAGCATCTATGTTCTTCAAGGATATTGGCCTGTAGTTCTCATTCTTTGTTGGATCTTTACCTGGCTTGTGTATCAATGTGATGTTAGCTTCATAAAAAGACTTGAGAAGAGTTCTACCTTTCTCAATCACCTGGAATACTTTCAGTAGGATTGGTATCAGTTCCTCCTTGTATGTTTTGCAGAATTCTGGAAAGCCATCTGGTCCAGGGCTTTTTCTTGTAGGTAGTTTTCTTATGACATAGTCAATTTCCTGGGTTGTTATTGGTCTATTTAGGGTCTCGATTTCTTCTTGTTTCAACCTGGGGAGGTTGTGTGATGTCAGAAAGTCCTTCCTTTTCTTTAGGTTTTCAAGTTTGTTTCCATACACATGCACACAGTAGTCTCTCATAATCTTTTGTATTTCTTCAGGGTCAGTTGTGACTTCGCCTTTTGTGTTTCTGACTGAGTTTATTTGGACTTTTTCTCTCTTTTTCTTGGTCAGTCTAGCTAGGAGACTATCAATCTTGTTTATCCTTTCAAAGAACCAGCTTGTTGTTTCACTGGTTTTTTGTATTATCTTTTTGTCTTTTATGTCCCAGATTTCGGCTTTTAGTTTGGTGATCTGGATTCTTCTGCTGAAGTTAGTGTTTTGGTAGCCTTGCTTTTCCATGTTCTTAGGTGACTTGTTAGGCTGGTAACTTGTGATTTTTTAATTTTCTTCATGTGTGTTCATAGAGATGTGAATTCCCCTCTTACTACTGCCTTCATGGCATCCCAGAGATTTTGATAAGATGTTTCTTCATTTTCATTTGTTTCCAGGAATCTTTTAATCTCTGTTTTGATTTT
>NW_007206946.1:1398-51332 GCF_000164805.1 Carlito syrichta | reverse complement strand
CCCCAGTTTTTTTTTTTTTGAGTTGGAGTCTCACTCTGTCGCCCAGACTGGAGTGCAGTGGCACACTCCCGGCCACCGCAGCCTTGACCCGCTGGGATGTGGCAATCCCTCTGCCTCAGCCTTCCAATTAGCCAGAACTACAGGCATGTACTACCATACCCAGCTAATTTTTGATTTATTGTAGAGATAAGGTCTTGCCAAGTTGCCTGGGTGGATCTCAAACCTGTGGGCTCAGGCAATTCATTCGCCTCAGCCTCCCAAAGTACTGGGATTACAGGCTGAGCCACCGAGCCCAGCTCAGTCAATAATGTTTTAAAGTTTCACTAGAAGCTGCTTTATGAAGGTTGGTGCTGCTACGTTAGGTGTATATATGTTTAGGATGGATAGTTCTTGCTGATGGATTGAATCTTTTATCATTACATAGTGATCTTCTATATCTTTTGAATTTTTGATAGCTTAAAGTGTATTTTTTCTGAAACTAAGATTGCAACTCCTGCTTTTTTTGTGTTCCATTAGCCTGAAATTTTGCTTCCCATCCTCTTTGAGTCTGTGAGTGTCCTTTCTGGTGAGATAAGTCTCTTGGAGGCAATATATTGTTGCCTTATGATATTTTATCCATTTTGTCATTCTATGTCTTTTCAATGGTGCATTTAGTCCATTCACATTCAGGCTAATTTTTGAAATGTGAAAGTTTCTTTGTCATGATGTTCTTATAGAGTTGTTGCTGTTCCTGTTTGTTCGTTGTCTTTCTTTTGATTTGGGGGTTGATTCATGTGTATTTTCAACCTTTTTCCTGCACTCTTGTGAAGAACATTGTCATTCTTTTTTCCATTTCTTCTGTGTTTAATACTTTCTTAAGTGTTTCTTACAGAGCTGGTCTAGAGGCAGCGTAAATTCTTAGGGATTGAATGTCTGGGAAAAATCTTAATTCTCCCTCACTGATGAAGCTTAGCTTGGCTGGGTAGGTTATTCTTGATTGAAATTGTTTATCTTAGAGAACTTTGGAGATTGGGCTCTAAGCTTTCCTAGCCTAAAATGTTTCTGTAGATAAATCTGCTGCTATTTTAATTGGTCTTCCCTGCTAGATATTCTGACCTTTCTCTCTTGCTGCCTTTAGGATTTTTCTTTTATACCTACTTTTTGTAGGAGAATTACTATATGTCTAGGAGTTGGCCTTCTCATTTGTTGTCTTGCAGGAGTTCTCTGAACTCTTGTGTTTGAATGGTTGCATCACTGATGAGATGAGGGACGTTTTCTTGAATAATTTCATGGAATGCTTGTTCCAGGGTGGTCTCTGTCTCTCTTTCTGCCTCAGGAAGTCCAATTACTCCTAGGTTTGGGCTCTTAAAGTAATTGCTTATCTCTTGAAGGTTTTGTTCTATTTTTTAAAGCTTCTTTTCTATGTTTTTGACAGTTTGAGTTAATTCTATATTGGGTCCTCAAGCTATGAGATTCTTTCTTTTGCTTGGCTAATTCTGCTCTTCATGCTTATCATTTTGTTATTTATTTTATTCACAGTATTCTTTACTGCTGTTATCTCAGTTATCAGCTCCTTCCTATTTTCCTCTTGTCTCTTCTCAATTCTTTTCATTCTCTCTATTAATGTCTTGATATCTGGGTTTGTAGTTTGAGATCAGTCATTCTGGCGGCTCTTCATTGTTTGTGTTCTGAAGTCTTTTTTCAGTGTCTGACCTCCCAGGGGTCTGTGTGAGACCCATATTATTCTTTTGGTTTTTCTTCATTTGTGTAGATTTTCCTTTCCTTTTTCCCACCTTCCTCCCCCCCCCCCGTAATTCTGTTGTTCAGGGATGGTGGGGTTGCTTTTACTTCTGTTTGCTCAGTCTCCTATTTTTTCCTTATGTGGATCCTCAGGCTTTGTTCAATTCTGAAGCTGGACTGTGGGTTGTGGGCTGTACTTTTTGCAGTTTTGAGATTTAATTGAGGGGGGAGCTGTGATTCAAAATCTAACTACAGATCCCGGTATCCACCAACAGGCATATGGGCACCCTGGAACCCACTTCCTGCTGTCTTACAATCTGTCTATGCAGTGGGGCTATAGGTTTGCTCCCTGGAAGGAAAATGAGGTAAAAAAAAAAGGAAAATAATGGAAAAAGGAAGGAGGGGGTTCAAGAGGAAGGTGGAGAGAAAGAAGAGCAAGAGGGAAAACAGACAGATGTACCAACTAACAGATGTAAAGAGACACAAGGACAGAAAAGAGTTAAAAAAAAAAAACCTAAAACATAGAGATAATCATACAAACACACAGTCCAACAAAAACCTGCCTATTGATATACTCTTCCCATACACAAACAGGAAGTCTAAAGAATAGAAAGAAGAAAGAAAATCAGTAAAATAACAAAAACAAAGCAAGTATGAAACCATTATCAAAAACAGAAAATAAATAAAAACTGAAACAACAAACAAACAAAATTGAGCAAAGCAAACAGTCAAAAAATAAAAATAAAAAAATTCACTCTGAGGTTGTTCCTGTAAGTCCAACGTCCTTTCAGGTCTGATCTCTAGCCCCTCCCCTCTACTCTCTGTGCAGGCAGGTAGGGTTGCTCACAGCTTGGGTCAGATGCCCCAGGCCTATTTTAGAAGGAGGGTGGATCAGATCTGGACTCACCCTGCTTGCTGTCTCTCAGGTCTGCCACTCAGATCTGACCTATCTGTATCTCATCCAGCATGGGGGAGGGCTTCTCTCTCTCCCTGTTTGATGAGATTACCTTAGGTCTCAAGTTAGATGCTGGGCGAGCTAGGTGGAGCTTGTTGCTGGTTGGGGCAATGCAGATCTCAACCTGGTCCTGGGACAGAGAAAATGACTGGGTCTGTTTCTTCTCACTGGGCATGGGGGTCCTTTCTGGCTTTCCCTGATCCTGTCTCTCCACTGATCAGATCCAGGGCTCCAGTTGATTCACTAAAACAGGTGATGGTGTGGGCCAGGTGCCGGGTGATGAGAATCCATTGGATTCGACAGGCTTTTCTCAGGAGCCTGGAGCAGTAGATGATGCTGTGTGCAATCCTGCATGCCCGCGCTTCTGTTTCAGGGCAATGGAGGCTTGAGTTACGGTCAGAGGGGAACCCGGTGCATGAGTCCAAGTCTCCCCTCAGACGGACTTTCACTCTCCTACTAGCGCATACCTACTCACACAGAGAGTCTTTATGGACACTTGCCTCTACGAAGACTCTCACAGTCTGACCTGCCCAGTCATTCTCTTATGCTTCAATGAGCGTGTCTTCTTTAGTTGACTACCTCTCCAACAATTTCTACCTGGAAGAAGCTAATAGGTTCTCATATTTGATGAATATTATAGAACATCTAAAAGAGTTTGGACTTAATTTTGTGAACAATGGGAAGTCTTTGAAAGACTATAGGCTGGGCATGGTGGCTCAAGCCTGTAATCCCAGCACTTTGGGAGGCTGAGGTGAGAGGATTGCTTGAGCCCCGGGGTTTGAAATCAGCCAGGGCAACTCGCTGAGACCTCATCTCTACAATAAATTTAAAAATTAGCCAGGTGTGGCTATGCATACCTATAGTCCTAGCTTCTTGGAAGGCTAAGGCAGAAGGATTGCCTGAGCCCAGCAGGTAAAGGCTGCAGTGGCCACGAGCATGCCCACACCATCACCTGTTATAGCAAATCAACTGGAGCCCTGGATCTGATCAGTGGAGAGACAGGATTACAGCCTGGGCAACAGAGTGAGACTCTAACTAAAAAAAAAAAAAAAAAAAAAGACTATAGATCAGGAAGTAAGTTAACTTTATTTATGTTTTAGAAAAAACACTCTGATAATAGAATGAAAGGCTGGTGCACAGACTGACACAGGATGGGGAAAGACTAGTTTAGGAGCTTTATGCAGTAATCTATGGTGGAATGACGGCAATTTGAACAGACAGTCAAATGGACAGAATTTTATGTTAAACTAGATATGAGTGAGAAACGGGTCAGAGTCTAATGTTATAATTTGTATGTGTGTATGAGATGAAGTGAATGGTGGTATCATCAATCAAGTTGAATTAGAGCTGAAGGGAAGAGAAAGTAATTTAGATTTTAGTATTTTGAGATTGAGATTTCTGTGGGACATCAAGATTGAAATAAACTATAGGGAACTGAGTATATGACTCTGACATTCATAGACATGGAAGCCATTGTTACATAAGCTGGTGTTAATACACTAGCGGAGAACAAAGGCAGGAGGAAAGCCAAGAAAGAATCTTGTCATACACCAAAGAGAGAGTAGCTAAATATAACAGAAAAGAGCATTTTTAAAGGGAGGAATTGCTTAAAAGGGCTATAAGTGAAGTATAATCCAGTGACCATTGGATGTGGCAACAGGATGAGAATAGTCTGGTAAAGTAGAATGGGGAGTTTGATTATAGCATATAAAAAAGAATAAAATAAATTGAAAAAGCATATACAAAAAAAAAAAATAGTCTACCTACCAGCACAGGGAGATGTTATGCCCTTATCTGGGCATTTGTGAAAAACATTCTTGCCTAAGACTTTATGACCACATACCTGTCTTACCCATTTGGAGTTCTGATTTGCACTACCCACATTTTTAAAGAAACTCAAGCCTTGATATTAACATAAAAATGTAGTCACAACCTGATAAAACCTCTTGATATTGAGCAGAATCAAAAACAAACTCCTTCTGGATGATATAACTTCAACCCTAGGCTTACAGAATACCACCAATAAAGTTTTATCTAACATATGCTTAAAATCCAAATAAACAAAATGCTTGTGGGAATAATCCACCATGAGTGGGAATCAGCAACAGGATAAACCACTAAAACTTCACATAATGGAAATCTTGAATTGGGACCATAAAATAAATATGTCACTAGTAAAGTAAAACATGAGGAAAGAACATGAATCTGTCAAAAGAAATGTAAGAGGCTGGGCTCGGTGGCTCAGCCTGTAATACCGCACCTTTGGGAGGCTGAGGTGAGTGGATTGCCTGAGCCCGCGGGTTCGAGACCCGCCTGGGCAAATTGGCGAGACCTCATCTCTACAATAAAAAAAATTAGCTAGCGTGGTAGCATGCGCCTGTAGTTCCAGCTACTTGGAAGGCTGAGGAGGAAGGATCACCAGAACCCAGCTGGTTGAGGGTGTGGTGGCTGGGAGCGGCCACTGCACTCCAGTTTGGGTGACAGAGTGAGACTCCAATTCAAAAAAAAAGAATAAATATCAATTTTCTAGAAATGAAAAAAAAAAACATTGCTGTAAAGTCAGTGAATGGGTTAACAGAAGACTAGACACAAAGAAGATATGAAAAAAAAAAACATTGCTGTAAAGTCAGTGAATGGGTTAACAGAAGACTAGACACAATTAAAGAAGATATTAAAGAACTAAAAGATGGGTCTGAGGTAATTATTCAAAATGTAGCACATAAAGAGAAGATAAATATGCAAAAGGAGTTAAGAGCCATATAGAATATATAGAGAAAGCCCCAAATACATTTAATTGGAGTTTTGAAAGATGGGAAGTGAGTGAAAGTCAAGATGGGAAGTGAGTGAAAGATGGGAAAGTGAGTGAAAGATGGGAAGCGAGTGAAAGTGAGTGAGACACTATTTAAAAGAATAATGACTGAGAATTTTCTAGAATTATTAAAAAACATAAATCCTCAAATTCAAGAAGAACATTATATCCCAAACATGATAAATGAAATCAAATCTTTACATAAATACATCACAATAAAAATGAAGAACAATGGGAAAAAGATTGTCTTAAAGGCATTTGGAGACAAAAATGAGATTATCGACCATAGAAAAAAAGTTGGGCTGATAACATGTTTCCTTAACAATGACAGAAGCCAGAAGACAACATAATAATATATTCAACAAGTTGGGATGAAACAAATACCAGCCTATGGTTTTATAGAAAATAAACTCATTCAAGAGGGAAAGTGAAATGCTATTATCAGACAAACTAAACTTTCAAAAACTGTGTGATGAAAAGAGAGTCTGGGTAGGAATAAGAAGTAAATACAGAGTCTGAGAATAAATGTTAAAACTGAAGAAAATTGATAATGTTGATGGGGTCAATGCAGGGAACTGATAGAGATTGTAATCAAGAATAGAAAAGGCAATAGAGGAGAAAGAGTGAGAAGGAGGAGAGAGAGAGACAGAAAGAGAAAGGAGATGGGAGAGGAAGAAGAAAACAAAGGAGGAGGAAGAACAAGAAAGGAGATTATTGTTCGAAAAACTTAAAAAGGTTATGAGGCAAAGTGAATTAAGATTGTGAGGAAGGTAGATGGATATGTATATATATGTACGAATTTGAGAGAGATAAAAGTGACTTTGAGAAACTGAGGGGAAAAAAGAAAGTGTAGAGAGAGCTACTAAAACCTAGTAAAATAATAGACAGGGAATATTAAAGCTCAACTGCTTCAAAGAAATTTCCGCCAGTATTATTGCTACCATTTCTTTTTCTTTTTCTTTCTTTTTGAATTGGGGATTCACTGTCACCCAGGCTGGAGTGCAGTAGCATGATTATGGTTCACTGCAGCCTCAACCTCCTGGGATCAGGTGATCCTTCAACCTCAGCCTCCCAGGAAACAGACTAAAAGTGTGTGCCATCACACCCATCTACTATTTTGAGCTTTTCTAGAGACAAGGTCTTGCTACATTGCCTAGGCTGGTCTTGAACTCTTGGGCTCAAGCAACCCTCTTGCCTTGGCCTCCCAAAGTGCTGGGATTACAAGCATGAGCCATGGTGCCCAGCCATTTCTATAAAAGTAAATAAGACTTTTATTTCTAAAACCATAGCAATTTCTGAATTTTAGAATGAAAGCTAAAGTTTATCTTTGAGGAAAATTTTTAGTCATATAGTCCTACCCATGGTTTTGTAAATAAAAAATGAGTAATTCCAAAAGCACTGGCTTTAATTAATTAACATACTGTTAAGTAATTTATTCCATTACATAAAATATTATTTATTTCCTAGTGGGAAAATATTTTAATAGTAATTTATTTCTGCTTTTTTATGGTAAGGCTTAGAGACTGGTTGGGCTGCTGGACTTTGAGAAAAAGTACAGAAAAAAGGGAGACTCAAGGTGGTTGGCAGGGAGTACAGGCCCAAAGATCAACATGGCAG
Source organism: Carlito syrichta (assembly GCF_000164805.1). NCBI lineage: Eukaryota > Metazoa > Chordata > Mammalia > Primates > Tarsiidae > Carlito > Carlito syrichta. The sequence goes on along the minus strand of NW_007206946.1, from coordinate 44,232 downwards.
GCTGGATGAGAGGAGAAAAGATTCTTTAGGGAATTTTCTATGTAAGGGCATAATCAAGAAATAGAGGGAGTTTTGTGGCAGTGACCCCTGATATCTAGTTTTAAATTTTCCTTTCACTTAGTTTTCATCCTCACATCTTATTGTCAAGCCTACATATGTCTGGAAGACTAAAGAAGGAAGTGACCTATGTACAGGTGTTGAGACCTAGGAGAATGCAAGCGAGCAGTAACTTCATTAAGAAGTAATCAGAGAATGACCAGAGGTTTGGAGGGTTTGTAGCTTTCCATAGCATTGATATGGAGCAAGACATCCGATGGGGATGCCTTTGGGGAGAAAATAGACCTCTTACAGTCACACGGGATTCAAGCTTGAATTATGACTGATTTCGATATTGAAGGAAAGGATAAACTTAGAAAACTAAATATAAGAGATCAGAGGTTTCTTTTAAACTGTTTTTCCATTTTCATTAAAACTAGAATTCCTAGCACACTTTTACCAGTGCCGTTTTATGGGTGCTTAACAAAGTCCCTTAGATTATACTTAATTGTAGCTTCCCAAATCCCTTCATCACTCAGAGATTAAGGTATTTAAGGGAAATAAATACATTGTACTCTGCTTTTTCTCCACTTCTTTGGTACCAATACTAATAATGGAGTTTAAAGCCTTGGATCAAATTCTGTTTTTTACATTACTTCTTCTTAAGTGCTTTGCTTTCCCAAAAATCTGTTTCCACATTATTTATGCTATGTGATCTCTAGGGATCAACCACAGAAATCCTTGCTCTTCTGAGCCTTACCCCTCATTTTTCTTTTAGCACTATCAACTTATTTCTACCCTTATCACTTTGCTCCTGCTTATTCTGTTGTCTAGCATTCTCTTCCCTGATTATTCAAGTCCTATTTTCATTTATAGCTCAATTCCCACATTCTTCTCATCTGCATATCATATATCTCCAATCGAGTACCTTAGGGAGGAGAAGTAGTGCATTGCTTGCATCTCTCACCCCACCTGGCACTAAGTACATAAAAGGCACTTGATATATTCAATAACTACTTGTTGAATTGAATCCATGTAATGTTTACCTAGGAAAATTCACATTCTTTATAAATGGAGACATGGTAGTGTAAAAAAATACTAATATCTCATGATCAAGCAGAGATCTTTGGCAAATATGGGAGAGAAAACGAAGTGTCCATATCTATAATCTCAGCTATAGGTACTGAAATGAATAGGTCAGTATCCTTCTTTATCCTAAACTATCATGAGCTAACTAAAGAAGTTTAAATTACACCAATTGATCTCAGTGGACTTGCTATTTAGAGTAACAGAACTGAAACTATGAAATTAATTTTTGCCTTAATAGCCTTCCTTGTACCACATTAACTTGCAACAATAGTTTTACTCTGTGTAGTTAAAATTACAATTGAAAACAGTAACTGTGAATTTGTTTCCTATGTATTTCTCTTAATAAATATACATATGTATGTGTAAATTTATCTATTATCCATCTACATGGCATATAATCCTTAGAAGAGTTTAATCCTGGACTTTCTTCCTTATCAATCATGTTTATATAAGGTCCCTCTGCCCAGCATCTTTCTATTTCTTTTTCTACTACTCTTGGGTTAATTTTATTGCTTCCAAATCTTGTTGTATTCATGGCTCAATTGAATTCTTTTCTTCTACATCAAGTGCACAGTACCACCTCACATTCCTACAGATTCCTCACTCATTGATCCTACAATCTAGAGTATGATTCATGCAATTCAATGCTAGCTTCATAGATAGCATTTATGTAATTTGCTACCTTCAGCATGAAAATTATCCTGTTTTTTCTCTTCTATATTATAAGTATTTCCAAAACTTATATCTCATTTATATCACTTACCTTTTTCAATTTAAATTTTTCAGTTTAAAAAAGAACACATATAATGCAATTCTTGTTAGCTGATTGATTACACATTAGTATATTCTTTGATAACATACCTAAATTTATCATGAGTCAAACTTGAAAATTAGTAGAGAGGTGATAATGCTGTTAGAAAGCAAAAAAGTGTCGTGATTTTGTTGTTATTATAGTACACTAGATAAATTATAGCATTTATTCTAAAAGAAAAAGAGTTAGTGATAATAATGCTACCCAGAAAAATTATCCTGGCCTACTTTTTAAAATTGCATTATTTATCATATTTTTTTGTTGTGTAGTTACTAGTATTCAATTTACCATTTATTTGTTAACAGTGAGCTTTCTTTTAACCCCTCTATTGATGTAAGTTACAGTATTGACTTCTTCAAATAGCCTAATGGTCTGTTTGAATTACTGGCAAACTCTACTGAGCTTGTCTTATTCTGTTTACAAGCCTCTTTGTAATCAATCTTCCAGATACTCAGCAGTCAGAAAGATTCTTACCAAGCTCAGTTTAAAAGTATTTGTGCTATTCAATGCCTAGGTATATAACATCAAAGACAAATTTAACTACAGAGTTGAGTGGAGGCAGTTATATATTACTGTGTTCAAAAAGAGATTACTTGAAACACAATGAATATTAATATGACAACAGGAATCTGGGTTGAAAATCAGAATGTTAGCTAATTCTATAATAATAGATTAATTGGAAGACTACAGAGAAAAGTTCAGGATAGATTAATAAAAACGCACAAAGGATAAATTTCAATAATAATATAAACATCATATTTGAGAATCTATCAAATTAAGGTCATGCAATATTTTCACAGAGCACTGAAAGTTTAATTTCAAGGGCTGAAGAATAAACACTCTAATGATAAATGAATATTATGAGTTGTTTTGTCTAGCAGATGAGAAAAGAAGTAGATTTTTAAAGTTATTTTTAAAGATAGGAATGTTTCTGAAAGACAGATATGGACCCTTAAATAGTCAAGACAGAATTTTACTCTAGTACATATCAAAGTATATCTATGCCACATACAAAAACATTAATCTATAAAGAAGGCGAATGACTTCTAGAAAGTATATTACCTAAAGACTGAAAATTGTCGACACTAGGCAGCATACTACTCAAATATTCTCAACATCAGATTTTTTATGCTTGCTGTTGATACTTGGATCATATTTAAAATAAGAGGGTCAAAAGTAGAGTTATTTCATGGCCGCCAAGATTTATATAACAGAACATGTCTGTAATAATTTTCAACAGCAGTCCTGCTTTGTGAAGGAAACTGTGAGGGAAGCAAAGAAGCCAGCAAGTGTGAGGTCTGTGTGTAACTGTCACCTGGAGGGAGAAACACACCCTTGTCTGGGCTGTCAGGGGTCTTTGTAGTAAACAGGTACTTGGATGAGGTGGTTTCTAAGCACCTTCTTTTCAAATCCTAATGCTTTATGAAACTTCCTTTGTGGGTCATCCCATGAATTTAACTCCTGGATACTCAGGATGAGTATCCATGAATTGAATGTCTGAAGTCAATTTTCTAGTTAAAAATATGTAATAATTCTTTTTCAAATAACATAGTGGTGTAAATAGGTTAGGGTTTATTTTCATGAAGCCTAAATTATACATCAAGTGTTTCAGTGTGTGTCTTACTTAGGATATTATTTTACTTAACACATAAACTAAATGATCACTGGGGACTTTGTTACCTCTGAGTAGTTGTTGCTTGGAAAAGAGACATATGGTTGCATGCATTTAAATTCTTCATTAAAAATGTTTACAGGAGGGAAAGAGTAATATACTCTAAAATGGCAAACATTATAGAGGGTTGCAGAATTCAGCTTTAAAGAGTTTTATATCATTACTTTACTACTTAGAAATAAATATTATGCCTAAATAAGTTGTTTATACAAACTCCAAGTAACTCACTTCCCTGAGTAAATATTTAAGCTGAAAGTATTCCCCAAACATTGAGTTATTCTAATTTACATAGGATACAGGGAGAGAGCGTATTTAATCATATTATTAAACAGAAGATTAAATAAGAAAACGTTTTGTTGGTGTTTTATTCTTTTAGTTGAAAAACATAGATTATTTCATTTTGTTAGTTCTATAGTTAAATAAAACTATATTGGTTGTTAGAAGTTAATTTTATTTTAATTTAGAGTTTGATTTTGATTATTGTCCTGTCCATCTTAATTGTCACAGATGGTAATAGATAGTGTTCATTTTGAAATGGTTGTAGCTGGCTACACCTATGCTTCTACTTTCTTCTGCCTGGTCCACTCCCTATTCATATAAAGATCAAAATACTAAGCAAGAATACATGTTAGTTCAATAAATAAGGTAGTTCAATAGCTTCTGAAAATACTAAAACCCCACCTAGATTTTTCTTGAGAAGTCTAAAACAAGTTCATTCACCTACAGGAGAACAACAAAGAGTGGTGGTTAAAACACTGACAGATCAAAGAGTGGAGTAATGTGGTTCTTTTTCCACTTAAAAAAAAAAAAACTTTAGTGATGTTCTAGGCACTCTGATAGATAATAATTTAGATAAGTACACAGGGTCATGAGAGAATATAAGAAGAGCTCTCTAATCAGGTTAATGTTCTAACTCACATTCACATTAGCAGTGGGGATTATTAGCAATAGGTCTCTTCCCTCTGGGAATTTATGCCAAGTAACAGGACCAAATAGACATTTCTTAGTAATCAGAGACACATACTTAATCAAAGGTATGTCATTAATTGAAGTCCATTTCTTCTCCTTATGTTGCCTATTCATTACTTTTATGCTTTAAAGGTAATGGTAAGCCCACATCTTACTCTAGAAACTGTTCCTTTTAGACTTTTTAGACTTATTAAATGTTAAATTAGTTACAGTTTCCAGATCTGACTCAGTAGCCATGCCAGCAGTTCTATTGTTGCAACTTTACAATATAAGTCAACTGGGGTTATGCTACCTAAATACCTGAAATGTTTAGCCTGATATTCAAGGCCAACCATGATCTTTTTTTTAACATCTTTGGTTACTTCCACTATTTTTTAAACAATCCTGCCAAGTTAAATTATTCAGCGTTTTTTATTTCCTTGTTTTATAAGAAGGTTATGTTTTAAAAAGGTAGAAAAAAAATGAGCCAGTGATACAAACAGGAGGCTAACCAGAGAACTCTCTTCACTTCATTATACACACACACACACACACACACACACACACACACACACACGTGCGCGCACACACACACACCTTCCTCTAAACAAAACAAGGTAAAACAGCACAATAAATTACCATTCAGCATACGAAAAGACATCATTCTTATAATTAAAGAGATGCAAATCAAAAACATTGAGTCTATTTTTACTTCTCATATTGAAAAAGAATAAAAGTTGGACTTGCTGGCTCAGTCTGTAATCCCGTGCCTTTGGGAGCCGAAGGTGAGTGGATTGCTTGAGCCCGTGGGTTCGAGACCCGTCTGGGCAACTTGGCGAGACCTCATCTCTACAATAAATCAAAAAATTAGCTGGGCGTGGCAGCGCACGCCTGTAGTTCCAGCTACTAGGAAGGCTGAGGCAGAAGGATCGTCGGAGCCCAGCAGGTCGAGCCTGTGGTGACCGGCAGCGTGTCACTGCACTCCAGTCTGGGCAACAGAGTGAGACTCCAACTCAAAAAAAAAAAGAAAAAGAATAAAAATGTTCAATTAACTAGTGTTGACTAGAGAATGGGAAAAGGATACATTCTTATGCACAGTAAATGGAAACAGAATGGAGTATTAATTTGGGTAAACATCCTAGGGGACCGCATTTTTGTTTTTAAAATTATGATATAGTAACTTTTACTTTTCTCTTGAGTACAGTTCTATCAATCTTAATATGTGTATAGATACCTGAAACTACCACCATATTCAGAGAAAAACAAAACAAAAATAGTTCTACCATCCAAAAAAACTCCCTTAGGCTATCATTTTATATTCACTTCTCCCTCATTCATAACCCCAGGCAACTGCTAATATGTGATTCGATACTGCAGATTTGTCTTTCAAGAATGCCATATAAATGGAATCATATGATATGTAACCTTTGAGGCAGGCTTGTTTTTACTCAGCGTCAGGCCTTTGAGATTCCACCAAGAGTGTGTAAAAATACTACTTAGCAGTGGTTATCTTTGAAGAGTAAAATGCATTAATTTTGAATAGGTTCAATTTATCATTTTTGTCTTTTATGTTTCATGTTTTCAGTATTCTAAGAAACCTTTATGTAGTTGAACAAAGCAATAATTTTTCTCATATTTTCTTCTAGAATTTTTATAAGTTTAGATTTTTTTTTTTTTTGAGTTGGAGTCTCACTCTGTTGCCCAGACTGGAGTGCAGTGGCCGCTCCCGGCCACCGCAGCCTCGACCTGCTGGGCTCCGGCGATCCTTCCGCCTCAGCCTTCCGAGTAGCTGGAACTACAGGCATGCGCTACCGCCTGGCTGATTTTTTGATTTATTGTAGACATGAGGCAGGTCTCGAACCTGCGGGATCAGGCAATCCACTCACCTCAGCCTCCCAAAGGCGTGGGATAAGTTTAGATTTTATATTTAGATCTTTTATCTATTTTGAGTTCAGTTTTGTATATTGTGTGTATAAGTAGTGTTTATATCTGTTTATTTCCTTCCTATTTGAATATCTGGTTTATCCAGAATCATTTGTTCAAACCACTTTCATTCCTCTATTGACTTGTCTTGGCTTCTCTGTCAAAAATCAGTTGACCAAATGTTTGGGTCCATTTTTTCACTCTCTAGTCTGTTCCACTTATTTATGGAACAATTTTTCTGAAATAAAGACTTAAAGAACATTTTTCAAACTGCAAACGGTCTTAATTACTGTCGTGTTATAATATGTCTTGAAACAGATAGGTAAACCCCCCATCTTCACTCTTATTTTCTAAAATTGCTTTTTGTTACTCTAGGAGTTTTTAAAAAAAATTAGTCATTGTATTTTTCAGTTTTAAAATGTCTACCGGATTCTTTTTATAATTTGCTGAGAATGATGATCATTTCATTCATTTTAAGTGTGATTTCTTTATCTCATGCAGCTCAGTTATAATAGCTGCTTGAAAGATTCATAGTTCTAACATCTGAGTCATCTCAGGGTTGTTATCTCTTGATTTTTTTTCCCTTGAAATTGAGTCACTTTTTCTGCTTCTTTTTGTGTCAAGTGATTTTGAATTGCATCCTGCACACTCGTTTTAGAAATGGTCCTGGAAAGCAAACTATTACAATGTAATTCTGAATTTAGACAACTTGCTATCTGAGGACAAAAGGACCATACTAGTGAGGAGAAGGGTACTGATGACACCCTGGCAAGCTGGGAAGGAACAATTATTGACTCCATAGGGAACAGGGGTATATTGGGATGAAGTATGTAAGGAAGGTCAAATAGTAGCTTATATTTTGGATTGGCACTTAAACAGTATGGAGACAGTGGTAGTTAAAAGGACTATGAAATTGGCAGGCTTTAGTTAATAATTTTAGGATTTTGGTAAAAGAAACGAATAGGCTTGGGTTATCCAACTATGAACTCAGGTAACACTGCAAATGTCAGGAAACCTCCATTGTAAAGTTAAGAGATCTTTACAGAGAGAATAATTTCTGGAGCTGTTATGTCAAAGCCAAGGCTCTGATAGGAAAAGATTGAGATTCTGGAAAGAGAGATAGGGATGTTTAGAAGGATAAACCTAGCTGGGCTTGGTGGCCCAGTCTGTAATCCCGTGCCTTTGGGAGGCTGAGGTGAATGGATTGCCTGAGCCCACGGGTTCGAGACCCGCCTGGGCAATTTGACGAGACCTCATCTCTATAATGTATCAAAAAAATTAGCCAGGCATAGTAGCGCACGCACGTAATTCCAGCTACTTGGAAGGCTGAGACAGAAGGATCGCCGGAGACTAGCAGGTCGAGGCTGCGGTGGCCGGGAGCGGCCACTGCACTCCAGTCTGGGCGACAGAGTGAGACTCCAACTAAAAAAAAAGAAGGATAAACCTAAGAATTGTTGCTATCTGGGGATCGAAACATAATCATGGGGACTTATGGAGACCAGATGCTAAATGGAGTCCTGGCCTAAGTTCATTTAATAATAGGTCCAATGAGTCTATGAAAGTCTTCTATGTGATTCCCTCCACCTCCATGCATAATTGGGATGGTTGTCTTTCCAGCTAAAATAAGTTACATATCTGTTTTTTATCTAATAATAGCAATTGTGGCCAAAAAAAAAGTGTGGTATCTTGAAACAATTCCTCTCTCCTCCCCCTATGAATGCAGTAAATCAGAATCAATACTGCAGTATCCAGAAGAATTTTAAAGATTAGTGCCATCAACAAAGACTTCAAGGACACAAATGTGATTTTCTCAAGCATATCCACTTTTTTTTTACAGGTTTGGATGGATTATGATAGACTACGATGGACATCATTCAGACTCTTTTAGCCTAATAATGTAATTGTCTATCATGACCTCAACTATGGCAACAGTTTTGGGCTAACACATTACAATTTTGGGTGACAGTCTTACAGGATAAAATAGATGATAGGTGTTCCTGTGTCTCCCAGTGTACTAGTCCTGGAACCAGAGGACAGATGTTTGTTTGGTTACTTTCACCATTCCTCTCAATAAGCCACTTGGGGAATTTGTGCTTCTCATCCTGAAGCCTTAGGCTCAACTGCTAAAGAAATCTTTATTCTCAGTGTAGGGAAGGGCTCTTCCACCAGAAGACACGGTAGGGTCAACTATAGGTTTGAAGCTTCAACTATCACATGATCATTATGGCCTTCTCATGCCAGTGGATAAGCTGGCAAAAATAAAAAGAGTTGTCATGTTGGTTATTGGCAAGATGAATTGATCCTGTGTACCGAAAGAGTTAGAGTTGGTGCATGACAAATGGGAGACACAAGCATACAAAAAGAGTACAATTAGAAACCCGAAGATTCACTATATGTCCTTTAGTGCTTATTTGCTGGGTGATGACATAAATGGACAATTGCAGCAACCACAGATAATGAGGGCAAATAAACCATTGATTTCAATACCTCTATGATTAAAGCCTAAATCACCAGAAGCTATTTAGTCTTTTAAATCCTGGCTAAGAGTGAGGCAAATCTAAAATGGAAGTGTTGAAAATCGAGCAATACTAATTGCAGCAGAGACTGTCGCTTGTTCCACTCACTCTCCTATATTGAATTCTTTGTAGTTTGCCACCAACTATCATCTTGAGTTCTCTGTGACTTTACAGTATCAGGTATCTATTCCATCCTTCACAATGTCTTGGCCCACTTTTTAGCTCTATCCATTGCTACAGCAGTCAGTCAAACAGGCGTAGCCTGATGGCAACCTCATTTAAGCTGCCACCCATGTTTCTTGTTTTCTGCTTTGAGATTTCTCTGCTGATGGATGACACACCCCTGGGAACCTGTTCAGTCATTCTGGTGCATGCACACTTTGAAAGCAGAAAGAAGTTAAGATCTGCTGGTGAACCGATGACCAACAGGGAATGATAGTCTGAATACATAATTTCTCTTTTCTGTATCTTGGACAGATAATTATGAAGTCACTTCTAGAAAGTTTTTGGCAAGAGCTCCAGTGAAATTAAACCACCAATGCCCACAGCTATAATCAGTTGCATAAAATTTGGGGGTTCATGCCACTCTTTCCCTCTTTTTTTTTTTTCCATTCAAGTTTCTCAATTATGGTTCCCTGAGAACACTTTCCAGAATGAACTATTTATGTGAAGGTCCTTGTCTTAGACCCTACCTTTTCTGGGAGGAAAACTAAGTAAAGAAAATTAGTTAAATTGGAGCTTTGAACTTAACCTTCTACTGATTAAGAAGTCTTTTTAAAGTGAAATCACTGTCTAGATATAAGCCCTTACTTTTGTTATTTTTATTTCACATTGCAGTATATTTTAACTAGTGTTCTCAGAACTCTGATCTTCAGGGATGCTTCCTTAATAAGAGTTACATGTTTAGATGCATTTTGGAAATGCTGCATGTATCTCTTTTAGAGATATATACACAACTTTGTCATATTAGAGGCTACAGGAAAGCTTGTAGTAAATAATTCTATTTAATTTTGTTTAACTTCTCATTTTCCAAATTTATTTGATAAAGAAGTTCTGTTTTTACCTATTAAAGTTTACAATTGTAATGTTCCCAGAATAACATTTTATAGAATCCCATTAGTTTAGAGAAATTTACAGGCATGGATTCCTTTGACTTCAGAGATTCTTGAGAAAGAGATTTTATTTGTAGTTTGAGGATCAATTTAGTCAATTTGTCCAAATATCAGTGTATTATATCTAATAGTTAGGGAAGGAGTTTTGTTTTTCACTTCAGAAATTATTTGATTTAAATAAGAACCAAGGGTATTCCTTATAGTTAGGTTTTATAAGTTTTGGGGAAAAAATGCCTTTTCCTTTATTTTGAGGGAGAATTGCTTTCAATAAAAGCATATGATAATTTTTTTATTTGGGCAATCATTTGTTATATAAATAAATATAATAAAATATGTAAACTACTTTTACATGGCTGGCTCTTATCAGCTACTCAACTAATGTTGGTTATTATTTTAGCAAATCACAAATATTGCTGTGATTATGAGAGCATTTATAATTTCTTTGAGGAGTCAGAGCAGGGGGTTCTCAATTCTGGTTACACATCTGGATCATTGTTAAAGATGCAGCCACAAGGGAGACTTTGAAGTGGGTTTTTCTCATCAGCACTTTTTAAAAGCTTCACTTATGAGGGCATAGAATGACAGCAAATTTAAGGTCAGCCTGCAAAAGAGGATGGTGATATTTATGATATAAAAACTTTCATAGTTAAGGGTCAATTCCAGTAAATGTTCATTGTATGAAAAAACAGTTTAAGTTGTGGGGTCCAAATGAGTGAATTCAGGACTTTTAACAGTATTCAATCAGACAAATTAAGGGAATGATGCAGTACAACATAAGATGAACCAAGTTCGACTGTGGAAAAAAAAGTGCTTCTAATATTTTGCTCAGTACTTTAAGTTTTCTTTTCTTGGAATTTCTTTTTTTCATCCGAGATCCTTTTTATTATTATTATTTTTTATTTTTATTTTTTTAGAGTTGGAGTCTCACTCCGTCACCCAGACTGGAGTGCAGTGGCCGCTCCCGGGCACCGCAGCCTCGACCTGCTGGGTTCCAGCGATCCTTCCTCCTCAGCCTTTCGAGTAGCCAGAATTACAGGCGCACGCTACCACGCCCGGCTGATTTTTTGATTTATTGTAGAGCTGAGGTTTTGCTGCCCAGGCGGGTCTCGAACCCGCGGGCTCAGGCAATCCACTCACCTCAGCCTCCCAAAGGCGCGGGATTACAGGCTGAGCCACTGAGCCCGGTTCATCCGAGATCTTTTTAGTAAGAGGGTAGGAACCAGGTTTCGTTTTTGTAGCCGTGGCTGGCCCGCTGCCCTCTGGCACGCTCTAACTTCAGGTCCTTGGAGCGGACCTAGGATTTGGTTTGGCTGTGGAGGGTTCCCGTGCTCTTTCCGAAATGCCCGGACACCTCTCAGCCCTTGCGAGGACTGGAGAGCAGGACTGTGCTGTGGCCCTTGGGGGAGTCCAGGGCCAGCTGGCCGAAGGTGAAGATCTTGCCCCCTGCCTTGTGAACGCACGGCAGGCATGGCTGCTCACACGCAGCGCACATACCTTCAGTTTGGGCATCTCCTGAACCCACACGTCACCTGTTGGGGTCCCTACTACCGCAGTCGTTTTGTTTTCCTGGCCTGGAAGCTTCATCTCCCGGATGATCCGGAAAAGGGACAGAGGTGGCCAGTTGCTGCGACTCATTTACAACCTCTTCAGCACAACCTGGTTGAAGGCGGAATTGTTTTTTCTGACCACACACCTGTGCAGCTTGACCAACAGCCTTAGGTAGATGTCCTGGCTCTTGCGCCCAACCTTTGGGTTTTTGTTGTGGCAGACATCAACTCCATGATGGTGCCTCCTCCTCGCTAGATCTGGAAATAAAGAAGCCCTTGGAATTTCTTTAGCAAGGTTAATCATATGGCTTACTGGTAACACACACACATAGGATCTCTGCACTTAGAATAAAACTGCAATATTTTGCATGTGGGTTTTTTTTGTGTGTATTTAATCTATTCCTAGAAAAAATAACCTCTGAATTTGAAGAAAAAGATACACTGTGGTTCCTGTTCCTATGTGAGGAAAAGAAAAAAAAAAAAAAAAAACTGGCAAATATCTCTGGATTTTTATCTTTTTGCTGGGCTTAATCTCGAACAATTTATAGTACAAAAATAATAACTAGTTAGAAAATACGATGGGGAAAAATAGTACATTCACAATAACACCATCAACAACGGTTACCACAATATTTAAAACTAGATTTTTTTAAATGGCCAGGATTTATGTAAAAATGATTGTAGAACTTTATTGAGAGGGCATAAAAGAAAACATTTTTTGATGAAAAGTCTCAATATTCCAAATACTTAAATAATCTCCAAATTAATCTACACATTTAAGTAATCCTATTCAAGATCTCAATTTTTTAAAAGGAAATACAATATCATAATTCTAACTTTCACCTAAAAGAATAAACTTGGGAGAATAGCCTGGATGATATACAAAAAGAAAACAAAAATAATTTAAAAATCCATAAAGCACTGTAGTTGTTTCCTTACCCTTTCCCCATTGCAACAATACAGTTTGGACAATATACCCAACAAAATGAATATTGGCCTTGTTCCAACTCCTTGTCAGTACTTGGTCAAAAATAGACATGTTACCCAGAAATACTAAAAGGACTTCCATTTCTGATGAATGCACTGAGCACTAGAATCAACCAATCCTAAAGCCCATTTACATCTATCAGGGCTTGACCAGGAAACAGAAGCTACTCTATACAATCTGAGTAAAGAGAGTTTTCATAAAGGGAAATACACGCTTCTACAACCATTCATAGAACTGAGGAAATGAGAACCAGAAAGGCTATTTTCAGAAAATCAAAAGTTCAAGAGTCTCAGTGATGCCCTCACTAACAATCTCTGGTGTTACAGTGGGTATTTCTCAGGAAAACTTCCAGAAGCCAAAGGAAACTGCTGCTGCTGATCTCAGCTGCTCCCAGCAGCTGCTGCCAGACAATGCCTTCGATTTCTCTTCTTTCCAAATCTTCTTCAAGTACATCTCCTGGGGGAATCTAGTCAGAAGCTAGCAGGGAAAGGGATTTTGAAAACTGTTTTTTCAGACTTTTCTTCTGCAATGCAGAAGAGAGTGAAGACAGGAACAGGGATGATGACAAGTTGAAAATAAACAATGTGGCACATCTTCCTAACTCTGAAAATCCTTTTGCAGGAGTGTGTCAGGTTATATTTCCTGTAAATGGTCACAATAATATCTCTTATTTCACATACTCTTCTAACAATGTTTAAATATTCTCACCACTAAAATGTGAGGTCTCTGTTTCCTCCTTGAATCTAGGAGAATTTGCAACTACAGTGGAAGTTATGCTATGTAACTTTTGAAGTTGGAGCATAAAAAGTAATACAGCTTCCTCCTGGCTTTCTTGGGACACTCACTCTTAGAGTCTAGTCACCATGCTATGTGGAACTGTTGGTCATTCCATGTGAGTTATGCTTTACCAGAGATTGTCAACCACTGAAAAATGACACATCTGGCTAGGTGTTTACTTTTCCTTTGAAGTCCAGTGCTTTCCTGCTACCTGGTTCCTCTCTGTCTTCAACAGAACATCACTTTCTTGGGATTCTGTAATAATGTGGCAAGGACAGAAATCTATGTGATCTGACCTTAGAAAATTATTAGTCTTGGAATATCACTGCAAAACGGATTCAAGCAACATGATATTTAGACCCTCTCAAAGGAAGTAACTTTTACAAGTTCAAGTTAACTTCCCACATTGCAAAATCTTTCACAATCTCTTCTTGAGTCAGCACTCCCTGACAATTATCATAAAAACCTTCCTTTATGGACACAGTGAAAGAATAAGTTGAAGGAATAAGACTGAAAATGAGATCTTTGTCCTATTTTCCAGTTTAGATGTGTTTCCTAGGAGATCTCATAAAATAACCTTATCTTTGTGTAGGCTCTTGACATCTTGTAACATTTAAGACTTAATTGCTCTGGAAAATTTCCTAGGTGATTCTGGGCAATTCCAACATCTTGCAACCAAGGTTGCAATAAAAATTTATGTCTTGAAAAAAATGTAGACGAGAGGCTTTCAGGAATGACAGTTATCAACAAATGGCCTTATGGACAAGTAAGAAAATGTAATATGGTAGAGCCCTATATAGACAATATTTAGAAAAAGAAGTGAGAAGAGGGTAGAAATGTGTGCATACGGTTTTTCTAAAAATCAATAAAATTTTTGAATGAGAGGATTAATGAAGAAAATGAAATACCTATTACCTTCACATCTCTTTCCTAAGTACATAGTATAGAACATACCTGTCATTTAAAATCTAGTAGTAGAGCATTTAGAGATGTTTTTATAGTGCTTTAAACTAGTGTTTTCAAAGTTTGGAGTGGCAAAAGCTTAACATTTAGAGACAATGACTTTTCCATATGTAGGCAACTGGTATTTATAAATGAGTAAATATATATAATTTGGCTAAAGAAACAAAAATATTTTAAAGAACTGGTGCTCTTCCCTCTAACTTGGCTCCTCTATGCCCCACCCTGTATAGCAACATACATATGTAGTCCATTACTTATTTAGAGTCTTCTAAAAGTTAAATTACTCATTTTCTAATCCACAATACAACACTCCTCCCCTGAGCCTTTCAGGCCTTCAGTATCTCTGTGGCTCTGTGATGTTTCAGATTTACCCTTGATATAGCGAATTGTTTTTGCACCTCTGCTCTACAGAGTACAGAGCTGTTCCTAGTCAGTTCTTTCCGCATATACCACCAATGGCTAAAGTTGTGATTGGAAGATATATAGTACTAGAAAAGGCATATATTGAATTGAAAGCTAAATTGACTGATGAAACTATATATACCAGAAATCATGCTTTATGTTGTGTACCTCATATACTCTTCAAAAATAAATAACAAGGAACTAATTTATAATTATAAGTTATTATTGTGGAATACTAGACAGTCATACAAAATGAAATCCTTTGCAGCAACATGGATAATGCCTAGTGTACATTAAGTGAAATAGATTAGGCATGGAAAGTTAAATACCACATGTTCTCATTCATGGGAAATCTAAAACGTTGTTCTTATAGAAGTAGAGAGTAGAATAGTGATTCCTAGAGGCTAAGAAGGAAAGGGGTAGGGAGTATATGGGGAGGGTAGCTAGCAGATACAAAATTACTGCTAGATAGGAGAAATACCTTCTAGTGCTCTTAGAACTGTAGAATGACTATAGTTCACAATTTATTGTGTATTTTCAAATACCTAGATGAGAGGGTTTTGAATGTTCCCAACACAAAGAAATGCTAAATGTTTGAGGTGACAAGTTATACTAATTACCCTAATTTGATTATTATACATTGTATACATGCACTGAACTATTACACTGTATACATAAATATGTACAATTATTGTCAATTAAAAATAATAATAAAATAAAACAAAAAATTCAGATTCATGAAGTCTGTTATTACAGATTTTCTATTTTAACAATATTATTTTTTCTTGATATTTTTATTTTAAAAAGTGTCAAACCTTCAGGAAAGTTAAAATTTTGTTATATTGACTTTATCTTTTTTCTTTCTTGCTTTCTATTTTTTAAAAAAACCTTGATTGTTTCAGACATTTTCTAAGCCTAAGGACATTAATATACACAATTACAGTAATTTATTATATTTTATCATACCTAAGAAACTAAAAATTCTTCTAGTGTCATTTAATGTCTGAGGCATCAAAATTTTCTCAGTTGTTCCCAAAATATTTTTTTCTTTCTCATAAACTTTTCAGCAGAGAAATAAAAATCATTGCAGAAAAAAAAGAACACCTTAATGTTAATGATACCTTCTCATGTTGTTTGAATGGGCTTCCTCTTCCTGTCTCTCTTAGATGATAATATTTTCATCTTGCATGTGCATGAGGTTATGGCATAGGGGAATATAAGGTAGCCATGATGTGCACTTGTCATTTTTTTTGCAGGAATGTGCATTCTGTACATTCATTATCTCTATGTAGAGAAACTTGAACAAATGATTCAGGGTTCCTGGCCTCTGATTGCATAAAAGGGAAAAAGGATCTGATTTTTGTTCCTAGTGCTCTGGGCAAATTTGAGCACTTATTTCAGATTTACCTGGACATAACAAATTGGTTTTGCAATTCCTCTCTATAGAGTTTGAATCTCATCAAACTGCCAACAATAACCATTTTATATCTTGAGGCACTTTGGATATTTGCTGCATTTCTCTTTATATAAATTGAGTAATACACAGTTTAACTGCTTCTCATTGCTGACTGCAGTATCTTTAAAGCTTATGCTCTTTTTCCTTTGAATTATTTTTATATTTTGGTTTTTACTTTTGAAGGTGTCCATGTTCCATATTTCTTTCTTTTAGATGCTTTTTAAAAATTTGGCACATTTCCTTTTTGTTAGAATGCCTTTCTGAAACCAAGAGAATGCTATTGATATCTATGTTTATGATGTGTGATTTTGCTTTTTAAAGCCTTTTAACAAATTCTTAAATTAAAAAAATGAAGGAGAATAATTGCTAATTTTAGAATAGGCTCATTTGGAGAAAAGTCAACAGGTTAATTTGCAGGGCAAATTAATGGTGAGACTATTGGACTGTGAAAATAAAAGGAGAAAACTTGACTGGGTTAAATATTCAAGTATGACCTTATAGAGTAGCCTGACAGTTTGGCACTGAAAAGACACACCAGCGATCCAAATTGGACGTTTTTTTCCTATTTTCTTAAATTAATGGAGTTAAACTGTGATTTCCCTAAGAACCATCTTTTTCTAACTTAAGTGCAAGTATGTGATTTCTAAGTAGGCTTAGCTTTGGCTCATGAAGCAACTGAGCCTGAAATAAGATTTTCTAGTTTGGGTGTGGCAATGGAATTAAGAGAGAAAATCTTTTTAAAAAGCAAGTAATGGCAAATATAAACTTAAAATGTAATGATGTACATTACATTTTAATACCATATCACAATGAAACTAATAATAGTTAAGCTTTGCTAAATATATGAATTTCAGCATATAGTGTGAATAAATTGTTTATTCTTTAGTGCTGTGTTAGGCACACAAATAAAAAATGATCATTTATAACATTTATTTATTTCAATGCCAAAACTTCATTAAGTGCCATGAGAAAAAATTTCCTAACTTAGATGGAAAAGGATGTGGAAAATGTGCTTCACATCTGAAAAGATCACCTCAAGACTGTAACTTGTTATTCATAAGTTTGAATTTTATGAACCATTCAATAGCATCCAAGCTTGTATTTAAGACTGTATATACTATATCATGACGTTTTAAGGATGATGTCATTTTTATCTTGTAGCTCAGCTCCTGAGAGACTTTATACCATTATTAGAAATAGTTAAAAGTTTTGTTTTAGCCAAATATAGATAAGGTCTTTAGAACTTTTTTGTTTGTTTTACTCAAGAAGCAATTGTGGATTATCTATTTTTTTTTCTGAATAATGCCTTAATAAATGAAACCTTTATCATCCTCCTACCCTGCCATTGGGCACTAAATGTATGTGTAATCTTATTGTACAACTTGCAGTTTATAATGCTTGCTAGTGGTAGGCACAAACTAAATGTTAGAAACATCCACTTCAATAGTCCATCCCTCAGCTGAGGGGTACTTTGCCCAGCAGCTGTACTTTTTCAGAAAGTCACTGATGCTCTGTCTCATTTCTCTGAAGCACTATAGCACTGAGCTCCCTGCCTTTGATGAAATGTTTCTTCTACAGGTTCACTGCAGAACTTAAAGGAGAAAAAGGTCCCTCTGTGCCATGAGAGACTTTTCACAACAGTAATCTTTTGCTCTCAGAGTTGAACTATCCAGGTCACAGAGGCAGCAGCCTTTGCTGTCACTGCTGCTTAGACAGCAAGCTTGACCTCCTTGAGCTGTGAGTTGTGTATCTGAGGTTTAAAATTCATTCAGCCTGGCGTTTGCCCATTGCCTTACTTCTTTTGACTTGACATTGCACAGTAAACTGCAATCTCTCTCTGGGAATGTTGCTGAAAGTCTGCTGAATAGGGCTTCTCAGGTTGTGCTCTCTTTTATTTACATTCCGAGACTAAATGTTCTCTATCCAAGCACCAATCTTACTTTGTGTTAAAGATGGGAACCTTTGCTTTCTCTAATAGTAGGTTTTAAATCAGGAGGAAGAGAACTTTAACTCAGTTGGCATGGAGGGCAGAATATATGGTGCAGCGAATAAACAAAGATCTAGAAGGCTTTTGTCAGCCTAAAATACTCCCTGCGATTGTTTTTGATGAAATAATAATAATTACAGTGATGGCTGATGCTTGCCATGGAAAACCTGTAATTTCTAACAGCTGTGGCACTGCCATGACAGCTACCAGCACGTATAAAACAATATGTACGTTTTTCTGAACCAAGATTGCCCATATATGTAAATTCCCTACTTACTGCACCTGTTTTTTTTTATTAGTGGTTTGCCTGAAACTTCATAGAGATTTAGGTATTTTCAAAAGTTTTGTCTTATGAGCTTTTCAGAGATCTTGAAGTCAATAAATTCTTTTAAATAAATGAATTAATAGACCTTATTAGAACACAGCTTATTAAATGAAAATGATTATGCCATGGCTCAAATCACACAGATACTGCAAACCTAATGTTAATTAAGCAGTTATTTAGTAGGCAGAAATTTGCCTCTTTCTCTACCATCAGCACCATCAGGGAACTCTTTGGTAGGAGAGGGATTGCATATGTGATTTACATAGTAATCAACTAGCATATTGCCAAATTTGCATTTGTACTGTCATTACAGTTTATCAGAGTGGAGAGAAAATCCTCTGCAGTTCTCTGTTTATTATAATATTTTGACAGATGTTACATGATTGAACACCATTTACTAAATAAATACCTACTACGTACAAGGAAGTCACTGTGCTTGGTTATTAGAAAGAGTAAATGAATCAGGTACCTGTCATAAGGTACTTCTAATGTATTAGGAAAAGAAGACATTAATAACTTTATAACAAGTTATTTGTCATATGATCTTCATGACTGAAATAATCATGTAACTATAGGTGTTTAGGGGTGGAATTTGCAGTTTGATGAGACAGGAAAGACTTCAAAAGGAAGAAGTCAAGACTAATGTGGTTGTAAGTAACAGCTAGTTTAAAGTGAGAAATGTAGCTGGGCATGGTGGCATGCATCTATAGTTCCAGCTACTTGGAAGGCAGAGGTGGAAGGATCGCCTGAGCCCAGCAGGTTAAGGCTGAGGTGGCCGTGAGCATGCCACTGCATTCCAGTCTGGGTGACAAAAAGGAAGACTCCAACTCAAAAGATACATTAATATATATTTTGTTAGTTTATCATTTTTCTGTGCCTGTGTGGATATTTAGGGCAAAGGTGGAGAGAGGGACAAGTCTCACATAGAAGAAGAATGACATTTCTTAGAAGATGAGCAGGGCGGACAAACCCATGGGTGGCCATTACAGACATGATATTCAACTGAGACTTGAGTTCCAGAAAAAAGAAGGTAGAAAAGAAAAAAAATTCTAGGCCAAGGGAAGAGCAGGAACAAGAGTGTGGACATGAGATTCAAATAGTTGCTTTGACTGGTCATTAGTGTTCACACTCTATATACTTCTTATTCAAGGCAGAATCAGAAAAGGGGTAAATATATTTGTATCAGAATGTGATCATGCTTTTTAAATTCCTTTTTTTTTTCCTCCAGGAGATTTTGACATGATTATATATGTAAATGTAAAATTGTATGTTAATCAACAAATTGAATTAAGTCCTTACTAGGTTGGTGTGAAATCATAAATATGTTTGAAAACAATACTTCATGCTGGCTTTTCATAAACCATTTGATATCCCTTCACAGCTTGGATGAAGCTGCTTTGCTCAACAGGGAGGTAGAGAAAATATACAATGTTGTGGCCTCTGGTCCTAAAATAAAAATAGTGGTTTGATTAAATGCCAGTTGGTTGTAAATGATAAACCACATAAACAGTGGGAAATCATTACACTTAAGTGTTAAATTCTAATTTAATTTTATGGCCTTTGGGAAAAAATCCCCTAGGCCAGTCAGCAAGATAAGGAGTAAAGACAACTGAATGCTGAAAAAAACTGCAATTCTGTTAGGGCAGGTCTGAAGTGATCTACCCCTGCAGTACTCAACCTGCTACCCAGAGTTTTCCCACTGTTCTTCAGAAGGGGTCGTTTTATTGTCTGTTTGTCAACATATGGATTTTAAATTCATATAAAATTCATACCACCAAATTCTTGTGTTTGATGTTCATGAGTTTCAGTTATCTCTTTTATTGCTGCTTTAAAGAATACCCTAGAAACAGTACCTTAAAACAATAACCATTGTATTATATCTAACAATTTTGTGTGTTAGGCGTTTCATCAGTACTTGGCTAGGTGATTCCTCTGCTTCATAAGGTGACATCTGGGGTCTCTTGCTAACATCCAGCTGGTTTTTGGCCATTCTGAAGGGAATATGACAGCTTCATTCACAAGTCTGGTGTTACAATGGTGACTGCTGAAAGGCTGGCTTAACTGGGACCCTCTCTCCAAGTAGTTGTAGGAGCTCCAACTTCTTACATGGAGGTTCAAGTCTTCAAGAGACTAAAGTAGAAGCTCCCAATCTTTTGAAAGTTTAGGTCAGTGCTGGAATAACATTACTTTCACTGTACACATTGGCCCAAATAGTCACAGACAAGCCAAGAATAAGAGAAGAGCAAATAGACTTCCCTTCTTGATAAGAAGAATATCTAAGAATTCGTGGCCCTCTTTTATCTGCAACACATGCACAAAACAGGGTCTCCTGAAGAATAAGTCTTGGGAAAAAACAAAATTGTTGATGTGTATAGATAAAGGTCAAGTGGAAAATTACCTTTTTATTATCAGTCCATTTCTTCAATTCATGCAGTCCTGCTGAACATGTATTATCTAGGGCAGATTACCACTGCATAAAAGAAACTTTAACAGGTAAGAGATCTTTATGGATTTCTATGAAAATTTGATGTTGGATCTTGTATATAGCTAGTTCCTTGGCCTCTATCCTTTTTGTGACTACTTGGATTGTGCTTATCTTCTAAGGTTGTTCCCTCCTCAACTTTTTTCCTAATATGCATGTCCTGGGCTTTTTTCAAACACTAAAATATATAACTTGTTTGTTGGATATTGTAGATATGTATCCCAGGCAACAGATGCAATACACCCTGTTGTCTTGGCAGCACACACACTTTAAGCTCCTCTCTGCTACTCCTAACTCTGTTAAGATAGTCTATTTTGGCACTGACTGACAGTAAGTACAGTAACATGTAAAGATGCCTGTTGGCATTGAGTTGGCTTTGCAGTCAGAGAAGACAAAAAGCTACTACTTTCCAGCATTTTGTGCTGGGGTTGTTGATCGAATCTGATCTATACAGGGCCTCGTATAAAGATGCAACTTGTATTAGGCAGGCTGTCTGGAGCTGTCTGGCTGAAAGAAAGTTATTGGATATTAAAATGAATTAGGCAAAATTAGCATAGCATTTGAATGTTGTCAATACAGGTGTAGTATTGATGACAACCAGAATATGTCACACAGTAGCATAGTCACATTCAGTAAAGGAAGAAAAAGTTACATGGATACGGTGTGAGAACAGAAAATATCATAGGCCATCTGTTTCGTAGCCATTATATGACTGAATTTATTCAAGCACTTATAAAATGCACCAAGACTTGCTTCCAAGTATTTTGAAATGTTTTAGATCAGAGGAGGAAAGACAAAATAAGAAATGAAAGACATTTTCTAAAATTTACTTTTAGATTACTTTTCTTGCTTCTGTACTTCAATTCAATAAACATATATTTACTTATCCTGTTTGTGCTTGTTTTTCTGTAGTCATACATTCAACAGGATTTATTTATTTATTTACTGCTACTTCCCAGGTTCTATGCTAGGAGTGGAGACTGCTGGGAGGCAAAAATAGGCATCTTTCCAGCCTTTAGGAAACTTCTAGACTATTTAGGCAGATACATACATACATACATTCATACATAATTGATATATAATCACAATGGAGATAAGTATTATATATAATGTAGACTAAAGACTAATTAAAAAAACCCTCAAAATTTCATGAGGTTTGCATGATAAATAATTAATTTCTTACTCATTCTACCTCATTGCACCTTGTTAGGCAGCAATCTAGGAAGCTCTTCTAAAGCAGTCATTCAAGGACCCAGTTTTCTGCATTTTTGGTTCAGTCCTCAGACTATTAAGTTTTCTCTGTTTAGCTGGTATATGGGTGGGAGAAAGCTTAGAAGACATGTGCAAGATAGTTTTATGGGCCTGGTTTAGAAATGTGTGTCTCACTTCTGTCCATATTCTATTGTTCAGGCTACAATCACACAGTCATATATAACTTCAAAGGGAGATAGAAAATATAGTTTAGCTGGTGCCCCAGAGAAGGTGGAACATTATTGAAAAGTCTCTCCCAAATGCTTATGAATTGCTAGGAAGGAAAAGAACAGGATGCTTGTGAATAAAAAGAACTGGATATTTTCAGGATGTGATGGATAAAGGAAAAAAGTATGACACATTATCATCATGAAATTTGAAGTTTTGTTGGTGAAATACATAAATGAGATATTTGAATCACAATGCAACACAATTTATATTTGACTAAAAATAGAACATTTAAGAAAGAATCTTATCACTGAATCAATTTCCTTTCTTATATGTAAAGAGTTGAAGTCCAAGTACTTGCTAAGGTAATACAGCTAGTTAGTGTCACAGCTGGGTGACTTATTTGTTAGAGCAATTTGTAATGCTCAGTATTCACACTCACCCTTACACATATAATTGATTCCTATTTTTCCATCTGCTTTCAGATCCCCTAATATTTTCAGTTAATAGTGCTTATTCCCAGTGCTGAACTTTCTTGGAGGAATTCAATTAAAGGGGCCTTGATCGATAGTCAAATCTCTGCCAGCAACTGGCAACAACTGGCAACAACTATCCACGAGAGACCTCCAAGCTGAAGAAACCGGTACATGAAGTCTGACCTTGCTTAATCGATTTGGTGGAATAAGGCCAAAACTCTTCCAGAGACGGCTAAAAGTGATCCACACAAATAAATGTTGGTGCCATTTTTGGGGGGCTTGGCTAATGAACCATCTGGCAATGGAGGTAAACTGAACCTTGGGCTCATTGTACACTTAAGTACTGACTGTGGCTGAAGCTTGGGTTGGCTAAAAACCATTCTCCAATGCTACAGGAGAGGGTAATAACTTTCATTACATATCTTTACATATTGGGAGAAACGCTTTTATATTGGAAAAATTGAGGTTGGCCGTCTATTTTAGACTCAGTTTTTGGGGTGAGAGGTAGAGAGAATGAAGATATGGTTAGTAGTGCCTCCCAGTCACTGAACCACTAAAACGTATGCTTTGGCCAGTCTTCTTTATATTGTTATGCTTTCTCAAATTAATATGAATAATATGTAATGTGCAAATCAAGAACTTGGAGAATTCAGAGTGGGCACTATTTTGATATGGGTAATCTTTAGAGAAGAGATAGGGATTAGGAAATGACTCTAAAAATATATGAGGGAACCCCCCCAAAAATGAAATTTACATATAAAAATTATGCATTTATTCTTATATGTTTAAACTTCAGTCACCTTCAAACTACTCTATTTGATGCAACACATCTATCAAGACTTTTTTCCACTGCTCAAAACAGTTTTTGAGCTCACCAATTTTTATGCCTGTTAATGCTTCTGCTGTTTTTTATTTCACCTCTTTCACATCAGCAAAACATTTCTGTTTGAGGATTTTTTCATTCAGGAAACAAGAAAACAGACAAAAAATTTGCCCGTGGTAAGATCAGGTGAATAGGAAGGGTGGAGTACAAGGGGTTATGCTGTTTTTGGTTAAAAACTGCTGAACACTTAGAGCAGTTTGGGCAGGTGCATTGTCATGGTGAAAAAAACCAGTCACCTGTTTGCCACAATTTGGGACGTTTCTTCCACAAATCATGACACGACCTTCTCAAAACTTACAGATAAAAACTTTGGTTGACCATTCATTGATCTGGAGAGACAAATTCTGTGTGTACTACAAGGGGCCTGCCCTTCAAAAGATAACTCCGGGGTTTTGGGAGGTCCTTTCTTGTTGTTTGCAGTTCCCTTTCTAATCCCTTAGGCACTAGAAAAAGTGTAGACTCTGGGTCCACCTCCAAGTTAACTAGAAAGATTCTCAGGCTTTTGAACTGGAATTCTTCATGTTAATCAGAATTCCCTTTAGCTCAAAGGATGGCTGCTGGAAGGGAATGAACAGAAACCTGGACATCAATAGTGGATCATCAGATTGCTCTTTCACATTTCCTAGGTAAATTTACAAAGTGAACATTTTCCTGATCGTTCCAGATTTGAATCTAATGAAAGGTGATCTCTATACGTCATCAAATCACATACATAATGATTCATCCTTGTTTATTTCAGATAACTAGTCTAAAAGAATCATTTGTCTGCCATGATTGCTGTTTGCTAGAATCAGCTGTCATGGATTATGTCTGGCATGCCAGAGGTCTTGGGAGAATCAGCTGTCAGGCATGGAGTAGAATTGTACAGTTGCAGTAGGTCAAAGGAGAGAGT
This sequence comes from Carlito syrichta, assembly GCF_000164805.1. Taxonomy (NCBI): domain Eukaryota; kingdom Metazoa; phylum Chordata; class Mammalia; order Primates; family Tarsiidae; genus Carlito; species Carlito syrichta. The sequence goes on along the minus strand of NW_007206946.1, from coordinate 19,528 downwards.
GTTTTTTGCTCATGGAATTTTGACATTGTGTCAATGGTGGTACAACTATTCATATTTTGCAACAGTGAGTTTGCCAAGAAGTTTCATTAAGAATCATGAGGCATTAAAATATTTCTACATTATGAAAGATTTATTTTGTGAGTCTAATTTTCCTCTTGGTGATAATGAGATACTGCATAAACATTTTCAATGCTAAATTCTAATACTTTTTTTTTTTTTGGTTAAGACTTTTAGAGAGACTCACACTTGGAACTCTGAATTTGACTTTCTTGAAATTGCTCTAGATTCTGGTTAGGCACCAGTAGATTGATAATGCTGATTTTTTTCATTGACAATATTATAGAATGTGGAAGAGTAATAAGTACTTTTTGAATCAGTGCTTAATAAAGTGTCTAGAATTATGTAAGCTTTCAATAAATGTAAAACCATGAAACTGCCAATTCTAGCCATACCATCAATAGTGTAGAGCTGGATGGCAGGACTCTTGCTTCCTCTCTTAGTGTCTATCCATTCAGTGGTCACAAATTGGCCATCCACAGGGATCATTTGGCCTGTGAATATATTTAATTTGTAAGAAAGAAGTAGTGAAACTTTTTAAATTGGTAAGGTCACTTGAAAACTGAATGATTTTACATAAAAACCCAGATTTGTGGATTTGCATGAAAAATCAGAATATTAGTACATTCTTCTATGGCAGCAATCAGAGGTGACTGCCTCCTTGGGGTGATCAAGTGCTTTCCAGCATGAACCAACTTAATGCATTCACACTACCTGCCACTGAGTTTGGGCACCCTCGAAAGATTGAGAATCTTGTTAAAATGATCTGTTCCTCCCTTTTAAATCTTTAGTACTCAATCAAATTGGGAAATATAAAATATAAAATCAATTAAGAAAATACAAAATAACAGGCAGTATTTTTATGAAAGCAAAGTTTTAGAATGTGAAAAGCGTAATATGGCGTTGCTAGAGTGATATGACTACTTAAATTGATGCCAAAACAGATATATATTAATAGGAGTTAAATGAACAGATGCTGAAAATTATGGTCTCTTGTATGCTGTATTTGTCAATCTAGGTATTGAGGAATGCTTTCTCTGAAGTTTTAAAAAGGCATTGACCACAAAAGTGCAGGAAATGTGAGACAGGTGACTTTGATGGAGAGGAGCTTAGGAATCAAGCTATATAAGGAATGACTGAGGAAATCATAGGTTTGAATTAGAGAAGATAAAATGGAAACAGGTAAGAGCACTAGGGAAGGTCTTTTAATATTGGAAGGACTATGCCATACATGTGTACTCTGTGACTCCACAGAGCAGAAAATCGCAAAAGATTTGCTTATTTTTAAAGTGCAAAAGATAGTGAATTGCAGGTTGTTCAGACTAGTGACAATATTATATATGAAAAATACAAACTTTTTATTAACATATTTTGAGCACTTACTAAAGAGATAGAGATCACAAAGGGCCAAGATAGACACAAAAAACAAGTCATAAGGAGGCAACTAATTTTCTTTTTCTTTTATAATTTTTAAAGTTAATAAATGTCAGAAAAACATCAGATACAAAAAAGTCTCCTTAAAAATTACTCTGAATCCCATATTTTATAGGAAATCACTGTTAATATTTTTGATTATAGACAAGCTCTTTATAAGAAATTACATATACAAATATATAGTTTAATTAAAATTGATAATGCTACTATATCAATTTTTATGTAATTTTTAAAAAATTTCAAAATTCATAATAAATGCCCTGTCCTTTTCTGTTAGTAAATGTGTATTTAAGTTATGTAATAGCATACTATAATATTATATTGCTATATAATAATTAAAATTTTATTTTTCATTGGAAATCTACATTGTTTCTTATTATACATAACTATGATACATGATATCTATTATCTTATTTAATTGCTTCTGTAAGATGTATTTCTAAAATAGAATGATATTATCAAGGGATATGCATTTTGTAAGGAATTGTGATATATATTATAAACTTTCCTTCAAAAAATGTTTCATAGCTTACATTTCTACCAGCAGTTAATGACAAATACATTTTTCCAACATCTATATTAAATTCAATATTCCTCTACTCAACATTATTTCTCAGTTTAAATTTTTCTGTGGCTACATATATTTTTCTTTGATTATTGAAAGGTTTGAATATTTATTTTTATTTAACTTGAGGGATAATTGTGTGTTTACATGTTTAGACCATTTTTTGTATGTATTCTTTTTTTATCTTTTGATTTGCAAAAGCTCTTTTTGCATTCAGGATACTAACCCATTGCTTTTCAGATAGTTGTGATATTTTTCTCATTTGTCATCTATATTTCAAATTGAATTATAATATAAATGTCAATAAATGTGAAGGGTATGAGATTTTACCCCACTTGTAAGACCTTTCACCTCAGTTAAATGTATTCCTGAGTTTTTTGAGAAAGACTATTGTCAATAAGATTGAGTTTTTGATTTGGTTCACAGCTTGAGTGTTATTGGTGTATAGAAATGCTACTAAATTTTGTACATTGATTTTGCATCCTAAAGTTTTACTGAAGTCATTTATCAGGTCTAGGAGTCTCTTGGAGGAATCTTTAGGGTTTTCTAGGTATACAATCATGTCATCGACACATTGGATGCCTTTTATTTCTTTCTATTGCCTGATTGCTCTTGCTGGGACTTCAAAGTAGTATAACGTTGAATATGAGTGGTAGCATTTTCTTAAACTGGTTTTCCAAGACTTAATTTCCAGAGGGCAACATGACAAGGGGCAGGTGATGCTTAAACATGTAGTGGGATGTATTACAAGAGGGTCTCTAAGGAATACTATTTGAATGAAGAATTAGTGTTCAGAAAGGTCTTGAAAAGTTAAAGGATAGGCAAGAAATAGTACAATGACATTCACTAGAGATAAATACATAATTCTGTATTTTAGTTAAGATCAAAAGCAATTACCTATTTACAGAAAAAGAAAAAAAAAACCTACAAGAATTGAAAAAGACTCTCGTGAAAAATATGCCAAGATTGCAGCTAACCATTCCATAGAAAGTGTGATGTTACCTTTAACTATAGTTAATGTGAATTTCACCTCAGTGGTCAGATCAGTGCTGTATTGCCATGTCATATCTGTAATGTACTGAGTTCCACATACCAGGTTATAAACAGAGACACACAGATTATATTGGGATTTGTTCAGTGAAATGTGACCAGAGGATGAATAAAAAAGGGTCTCAAAACCAGAAAAGGTAACTACCAATGTTTTTTTCCTTGGATGGTAGAGATCAAAGGGGAGAGTTGACAGCAATGTTTAGATGCCCAGATAACTGTGACATGGAAGCATTTACTGTGCCTCTGCCAAGAAAGAATAGAACAAATTAGTGAAGGCCATTAAAAAGGCAAAGGTCAGCTCCAAGTAAAACACACTGAAAGGAGATCTGCCTGTCCCCATAAGAGGGGAAATTGTTCTTTTTCGAAGGAAGTATTCAAGAACAGAGGGAATAGCAATTGGGTAAAGATTGCTATAAAGGGAATTTTGCCATTGGTGAGAAGTTTTGTTTTGTTTTGTTTTGGTTTTTTTGAGTTGGAGTCTCACTGTCGCCCAGACTGGAGTGCAGTGGCTGCTCCCGGCCACCGCAGCCTCGACCTGCTGGGCTCTGGCGATCCTTCCGCCTCAGTCTTCCAAGTAGCGGGAACTACAGGTGCACGCCACCACGCCCGGCTAATTTTTTTGATTTATTGTAGAGATGAGGTCTCGCCTGCCCAGGCGGGTCTCGAACCTGCAGGCTCAGGCAATCCACTCACCTCAGCCTCCCAAAGGCGCGGTATTACAGGCTGAGCCACAGGCTGAGCCACCGAGCCCGGCTGGTGAGAAGTTTTACTTCCTTGACTTTCTTTCCAAAATTTCTTAAATCTTTAACTTCAAGTTATGAACTAAGTTAATTATGATGAGTAAATTGATTTGGTGTGGGAAGAGAGTAAAAGTAATTAAGTTACTTACTCCAGAAAGACAATTTTATCTCAACAAACAATTTCCTAAGAACTAAAAACATAGAATAGGATAGGGTGCTTTCTGAAGAAGTGAGCCTTTACATTTGAAGGTTTCTGAATGACATAGTTATGCATCCTTGGCAAGTAATAGGTGCTGAGAAATTTTTATTCTATTAAAAGAATTATCACCTGCCAGAAATGTTGTCTGAATTATTGAAGTATTGAAAGATGTACTAAATTAAGTCTAAAACTTCCAGTACTAAGGTATTGCTACTTAGATTGTTTCTGCCTTGCGCCCAAGTATATTTTATTTTATTTGTTCCATATTGAATTCCTCAATGTCTACCTAAGAAATGTCTTTATTTACCAAAACCAAAATCAATATTATATGAACCAAACATGATTACTCTTCCAGAAGTTCTTTATTGCTTCTACCAAGCTGATCAGTTTACTTTGATCTTATTATTAGTATATCTTAGTGATGTTTGATCAGTCTTAGAAGAGAAAGATATTCCTTGTTTATACCCAAATCTCATAAATGTGGAAGATAAATAACAAAAGTATTGAGGCTTGGATGCTCCTCAGAACTTTAGAGTGTTTTTGAACATAGATCTTTTTTTTTTTTTTTAATTATGTGGATTAGAACTTTTTGGTTCTAAGTTTGGGAACAGTGGCTCACACCTGTAATCCCAGCATGAGAGGCTGAGGTGAGAGGATTGCTTGAGCCCAGGAGTTTGAGACCAGCTTGGGCAACATAGCAAGACTTGGTCTCTACAGAAAATAAAAAAATTATCCTGGTGAGGTGGCATGCACCTATAGTCCCAGCTAATGGGGAAACGGAGGTGGAAAGATCACCTGAGCCCAAAATGTCAAGGCTACAGTGAGCTGTGATCACACCACTGCACTCCAGCCTGGGTGACAGAATGAGACCCGACTCAAAAAACAAGAATAAAAACAAAAACCAACAACAGCAAACACTTTTTTTGTTCTAAAAAAATATAATTCTCAATTACTAGGTATTTTATTAATTAGTAGACCATAATATGTTTCTAATAACATTTTGTCTTCACAAAAATAATTTATAATATAGGGCAAAAACCATACACATGAAGTGAAAGAGTAAGATCATTTTCTGTATTAGCTTCCTAGGGCTAGTGTAAAAAAATACCTTAAACTTGATGATTAAAATGATACAGACTTATTCTCTCTATAGTTATGGAGGATAGAAGTTCAAGATGATGTTATCAGGCTGTGCTTCCAACTAAGACTGTAGGAAAGAATTCTTTCTTACTTCTTCCTAGCTTCTTAGAATCTTTGGCCTTACTTGTCTTACAGAAGCATCACTCCAATTTCTGCATCTATCTTCATGTGACCATATTTTTTGTGTACCTTTGTGTCTCTATGTGCTCTTTCCTCTTGTTATAAGAGTGCCAATTATTAGTTTTAGGGCTCACCCTAATTCAGTATGACCTCGTCTTAACTAAGTACATGTACAAAGACACTATTTTCAAATAATGTCATATTCTGTGGTTACAGATAAACATAAATTTTTTGGGGGGGTGCTATGGAGTGAATATTTCTGTTTCTTCAGAATTTATATGTTGTCAATATGATGGTATTTGACATTAGGGCCTTTGGGAAATGAGTGAATTTTAATGAGGTCATTGGGGTAGAGATCTCATGATGTGATTGGTGCCCTTATAAGGAGATAAAAAGATCAGAGCAATTTCTCTTTCTCCAAATATACAGATGCAACAGAAAGGCAGCCAATTACAAGTCAGGAACAGGCCCTCACTAGGTCTGAATCTTTTGGCATCTTGATTTTGGACTTCCCAGCTTCTAGAACTCTGATCAATAAATGTTTGTCAAGCCATACAGTATATGGTCGTCTGTTATAGCAGACAGAGCTAGGACAGAAATTGGTAATAAAAGTGGAACACTGCTGTTATAAACACCTAAAGATGTGGAAGAAGCTTTGGAATTGGGTAATGAATATAGGCTGAAAGAGTTTTGAGGTAAAAACTAGAATGGAAAAAACATTCTTATGATATTTCAGATGAAAATGAGAGTTTTTGGACAATGAAGAAAAAGTGGTTTTTGTTATAAAGTGGCAAAGAAATTGACTGAATTGTTTGTTCTACAGTTTTTTGGAAGTTAGAACTTGTGAGCAATGAAATGAGATATATAGGTGAGACTATTTCTAAACAACATGTTGAAGGAGCAACGTGGTTCTTTATTTCTGCTTATGGTAAAATGTGAGAAGAGAAACAAACTAAAGAAGGAGTTATTAATAAAAAAGGAGCTAGAACTTAAAGATTTGGAAAATTATCAGCATTCATATTTCAGAGAACATGAAGGATATAGCTGACAGACCATTTAATAAGGATATTGGTGAGGGTATAAACCTCTGGGACCTAATCAGCTATCTCAACAGAAGCTAGAAATAGAGATGGGATTATGTTAGCAGAAACATTGCCAGCTAAAACTAAAGAAAAAAGATAAATCAAGATAAATTAAAGGAAGGCTGCTGAACTTCTTAGACCCTATAGGACAGTACTATATAGCTATTCAACGGCAAGCATGAGCTATTATTCAAGACAAGGGAAGAATGATCCCAAAGTTGATTCAGATATCATAAGGACTTCAATTTCCACCACTGAACTAGTGTTCATAGGCCTGGGAATCAAGACCGCCTCTACTTTAGTTTTAAAGGGTGGTGCCACTGCCAATAAGAGTTATGTGGGTGGGATATTCACCTTAGATCCAACAGATCAGATGGTGGTTGCCATCTAAATGGGTTCTGGGGGTGGAACTGCTGCCCAGTAGGTCTGGAAGGTAGAGCATTAAGCCAATAAAGATTAATCTTTTGACTTAATATCTGATGGTATTTGCCTTGCTAAGTTTTGAGCTTGCTTGGAACTTGTCACCCATTTCTTTCTTCATGTTTCTTCCTATTGGACAGGGACTATCTCCTATTCCTGTTCTACCATTGTATTTTGAACTCACATAACTTATCTTGTTTTACAGTTTCACAGCTGGAAAGAAATTTGGCTTCAGGATTAATTTTACCTTGATTCTTTTTCATATCGGATTTAGATGAGACTTCAGATTTCAAATTTGAGAATTGATGTTGGAATGAGTAAAGAGTTTTGGAGTTGTTGAGATGGAATTAATGTGTTTTGCATGTGAGAAGGACATGAAATTTGTGGGGTCATGGCAGGAACTATGAACTAAATGTTTTTGTCTACCCAGAATTCATATGTTAAAGCTCTAATCTTCAGTGTAATGGTATTTGGAGTTGGGACCCTTGGAAGTAATTGGTATTGAATGAGGTCATGGGGTAGAACCCCATGATGAGACAGGTAATTGAGTGAAGAAACCAGAGCACATTCTCTTTCTCTCTCTCCCTGTCATGTGAGGATACAGTAAGAAGGTAGCCATCTATAAACCACAAAGAGGGACATTTACCAAAATCTGTTTGTACCTTGATCTTGAACTTCCCAGTGTCTAGAATTATGAGAAATAAAGGTTTGTTGTTTGAGCCTCCAGGTCAATGGTATTCTATTATAGTAGCTCAAGATAAAATGGGGGACACTATTCAACTCACCACATGTAAAATATCATTTTTGTTTATATATCTTTTTTCTTTCAACTTTTATTGTGATAAAATACATATAACATTAAATTTGCCATCTCAACCATTTTAAGCGAACAGTTTAATGGTTTTAAGCACATTTATATTGTACAACATCACCATCATCCATCTCAGAAATCTTTTCATTTCACAAAACTAAAACTTGATCCTCATTAAACAATAGTTCTTCATTTTCCTCTCATCTTAGCCTTTGAAAACTATTCTACATTGTCTATGATTTTGACTACTCTAGATCCCTAATACATATAAAATCATATGTATTTGTCTTTTTGGAATTAACTTAATTCACTTAACATAATGTCCTTAAGATTCATTCAAGTCATAGCATATCAGAATTTTCTTCCTTTTTAAGGCCGAATAATATTCCATTGTATGTATATACAGTCACCCCTTCATATCCGTGGGTTCTGCACCCATGGATTCAGTACACCGTGGATAAAAAAATATTTTTAAAAATATTAAATAAATAAATACAAATAAACAATACAGTACAATAACTATTTACATGGCATTTGTATTGTATGAATAATAGGCAATCTAGAGATGATTTAAAGTACACAGGATATGTGCATAGGTTATATACAAACATTATGCTATTTCATATCAAAGACTTGAGCACCTGTGGATTTTAGTGTCTGTGGCGGTTCCTAAGCTCACTCCCCCAAAGATGACTATACCACATTTTTTTAATCCATTCATCTGTTTATGAACACTTGGGTTGCTTCCACATTTGACTTATTATGAATAATACTGCTATGAACATAGGTATGCAGATATCTGTTCATGTTTTGATGTACATCTTTTCTATTTTATTTTGTTCATACCATTTATGAGATTGAGATCTTGAAGCACATATATTTTGGACTTGTTTTCTTCACCCCATAGTGTGAGTATTTTCTTATGGCATTAATTAATATCCTATCCTTTCAATTTTTAGTGTGACAAATTCAACCAATACTCTACCGATGAATATGTTGCTATATTTTCCCCCTTCCTTTTTGCTACTATGGGTAAGGCTATGATGACCTTCATTGTATATAAATCTTTACATATATCAGTGTTTGTTTCTATAATGTGAAATCCTATGCTAGAAATGGAATCGCTTGGTTCAAGAGTATCAATTTTATCAAGACTTTTAATATACAGTATATTCAGTTTATAACATTTTATATTTTGAAAGGCAGATAAATACACAGAGTATATTTACACATCTTTAAAAAAGATCAATTTAGTTTTAGGGGAAATTTTATTAAACTTCCAGCATGTCATCTAATTAACATTTACATGGATATTACATAAATGCTATGAGTAGGTTTTGTTCCATGAATAAAACAAGGTTTTTTTTTAGGCAAATATTGAATATAACTGATTAGGAAGAACTGCTTCTATTTATGTCTTCTCTAACTCCATTCATTTTTTTTCATGTGGTTTGACTTTCACCACCATAGTTAAAGAATCTACAGAGATTGAGGGGAGCATAGTTATTAGCAAGTAGAGAGCACAATGTACTGAAGGCTTTAAGGTGTCATTTCCATCCTGACTGGGAAGCTAGACTTCACCAGATATGTGTACCAGTACTTCTAAAAACTGACCAAAGTAATTACATATGAAAATCAAAATATTGAAGATATACTCTGAGACAAATTAAACTTTTTAAAGCAAAATGTTTTATGTTGCTGAGGTTTTTTAATAGAAATGTCTAAAATCTATTTTGGTGGGGACCCTACACTCAGATGCTTAAAGGGGTAGGTAATATAAACCAGCAAAGCTGAGAAGTAAAAAGTACCACAAACCCTAGAAACAACAGATTAAAAACAATGTCCTTGGCATGCCCCCCACCCATCTAAAAATCATGCTTTCCTCTTTTCTACTGAGTTTTGCTATGTGTGAAAAATGGGCCTGTGTGAAAAATGGGCCTGAGTCTGCCAGATTGTATGTGTGTGTTTAAGAAAAGTCAGATATCCAATTTTTTTTGTGTGTAAAATATTCTTTTTAAACAAAAAGCAAGTAAAAATATTTTTTAAATAACAGAAAGAAAGACTTTGTAAACTCAAAATATCACTTCATAGAGAATATTTGCTTTCACAACATCAACCTGTGACTTTTGGTTTAAGTTTTGACTTTATCAGAGTGTTCATGCTTTGCTAAGTTAACTGAATTCTTTTTTAAGACAGAGTTTCAGTTTGTCACTCCTGAACCTTAACTTACCCCAGGGTACTTAGCATGAGAAGAAAACAAAAAACTTTAGATATTAGAAATGTTGTGAATGCTTTCCAAATATGTTAACACACGGTCAACCTAAAAACTGCAGTGTCAATTAATTACACTTTTTTGGAGATCAATTAATTGTTTTTGACTTTCAAGCATCTCAAAAGGTCAAATGAAGAATTTTACTCTTTGTACATAAGAACATTCAATTTTGCTTTTTTGAATAAGGTAGGAATCTAGGTTAGTCTTTTAAGACATAGAGGAAATCAGGATATGTAACAAATACATCAATTGACTTAATTTGCAAATAAAAATGTTGATGGGATATATCAGTACTTGATGCAAATCATTAATTGTATATTAAAAATAATGTCATAGTTTATATTCTAGTTTTGTAAATAAATTTCAGCTAATGCTACTGTCTTAAATATATCATTTTTATAATAATTCTGTGTATTAATTCTCTCTGTAAGAAAATTTTCAGAAAGTAATTAAAGCCATAATAAGGTCTATGGTTTTGCTACTCGGAATCTTAATATTAATTATGAAAAATATAGAAATCATTAGGATTAAGTTGTCAATATTTTCTTAGAGTTAATACTAAAATAACTTTTAAATAATTATATTATGCTATGCATTGTCTACTGTATGACAAAATCATCCCTATGATTTTTAATATGTTCCATCAAAATACAGTACTTTAGTATAGATCTAAGTACATGCAGTACTTAAATCATGTAGTCCTTGGGTGCAGATGACTATTAAATATTAAGTAGTGGCCACTGACTTTCTAAACTCTGGTGTGGCCATGTGCTCTTTGAGCGGTGGCTGCCACAATGTTTCCTAACCTCTGGCCCCCTCTCCTATTGGAGAAGGGAATCCTCTCTCTCTCTCTCTCTCTTTCTAATTTACTTTCTAAATAAACTATATTTTCCAATCAAAAAAATAAATATTAAGTAGTTATTTATTACTTGCTTATGAGAAGTTGACAATTTAATTGTTTGTCTTCAGTGTGTATGTCAATCACAGTATTTATAATCTATTTTTCTTGCACTAGTTTAATTGTCAAGTGAGACAAGCTGGTATATTTTTGAAAACTGATTATTTTATAATGACCAGTCACAATTCTGATAGCCCTTAGAAAGTCTCCTCATTTCTTGGTTTCGTCAAAAGATACAAAGAGCTATTGACTAGAAAATGACTCAAGCTCCAAACTTGTAAAGGAACAAGGGAAAATTTAAAAGAAAATATTGACAGAAGGAAGTGTTAGAAAATCTACACTTCTGTTGTTCTCTCATGCCAGTGGTTTTCCAAACAGGGCCTGTGTGAAATAGATAAAGAATTCATGGAAGAACAAAATAGAGCATGACCTGCATAAACTGATAAATTTGTTGCCCTGAAGACATGTTAATACTATTTCCCAAATTAGGTTATGTTGGAGAAAAGAATGGCAGTGTAAATATTTTAATTTGAATTTCCTTTCATTATTATTATGTAATTGGTGATCTAGCTAAATGATGTAAAGAAGTGTCATTGGGCGACAAATTTTGAATACTTAAATTTTTAATGCAATTTAATTGGCCTGATAAAATTAATATAACTTATTAATGTCTTCCTAGTTAGGAAGTTACAGCGAACCTTTCCAGGAATGATAATAAATGCATAAGAACTATCTTATATAAATGCTAGAAATATTCAGATAAATTTTATGACAATCCAGGAATTTATATATCTACATAGAAGTGAACTACTGATTTATAACACCAGGAAGTTGATATTTCCTTAATTAGTGAAAAGTCAGCTGTAGGTATTATGAAATACCCAGAAACTGCAAGGGTGTATATAGATATGAGAGAAAATGCTCACGTTTTGTAGGACAGATTTGAAACTAATTATGACTCAATTGTTTTTTGTATTAACAGTTTTATTGAGATATATTTCACATACCATAAAATTTGTGCTTTTGAAGTGTACAACTCAATGATATTTACAAAATTATGCAACTCTCACCATTACATAACTTCAGGACATTTCATCATTCCCCAAAAGATCTCCTATACCCATTAACAGTAATTACCAGAAGCCACCTCCCACCAGGTCCTGGTAACCATTAATATAGTTTCTGTTTCTGTGGATTTGCCCACTCTGAAAAATCATGTAGGTGGAACCGTACCATATATGACCATTTCTATCTGGCTTCTTTCATTTAGTATGTTTTCAAGATTCATACATGTTATGACATATATCAGTACTTAATTATTTTTATGGCTAAATAATATCCTATTTATGAATCTGCCATTTTGTCTATCTATTCATCAGTTGACATTTGTGTTGTTTCCACCTTTTGGCTATTTTCATGTACATGTTTTTGTTTGAACACATTTTAATTTTGTTAGATACATACTTGGGAGTGGTAGTGCCTGTTCACAAAGTTACTCTATGTTTAATATTTTAAATAACTGCCAAACGTTTTTTTACAAAGTGACTGCACCATTTTACAATCTTTATAGTAATGTAATGAAGTTTCTGTTTTCTTTACATTCTCACCAACAGCTGATATTCTCTATCTTTTATATGTTAGTCATTTTAGTGGGTGTGGTGTTGCATCTCATTTTTTTTTTTTTTGCATCTGACTAATAATGCTGACTAATGACTATAATGACTAATAATGATGAATACTTTTATATGTTCATTGACTATAAATTTTTAGAGAAATATTTTTATTCAAACCCTTTGCCGATCTTTTAGTTGGTTTATTTCTCTTTTTTTATTGTTGGGTTGTAAAAAGATCTTAATATTTTGTGAATACAAGTACCTTACCAGACACATTATTTGTAATTTTCTTCCCATTTTGTAGGTTGTCTTTTCACTTTCTTGATGATGCCTTTTGAAACACAAAAGTTTTTCCTTTTGAAGTTTAATGTATCTTTTTTTCCTTTTAGTTGCTTGAGTTTTTGCTATCACATCTAAGAAACATTGTTTAAGCTGGGCTCGGTGGCTCAGCCTGTAATCCCGCACTTTGAGAGGCCGAGGTGAGTGAATTGCCTGAGTCCGAGGGTTCGAAACCCACCTGGGCAACTTGGCGAGACCTCATCTCCTCAATAAATCAAAAATTAGCCGGGTGTGGTAGCGCGCACCTGTAGTTCCAGCTACTTGGAAGGCTGAGGTGGAAGGATCGCCGGAGCCCAGCAGGTCGAGGCTGCTGTGGCCGGGAGCAGCCACTGCACTCCAGTCTGGGTGACAGAGTGAGACTCCAACTCAAAAAAAAAAAAGAAAAGAAAAGATAAAAGAAAAAGAAACATTGTTTAATTCAAGACCACAAATATTTACTTCTCTATTTTCCTCCAAGAGTTTTATAATTTTAACTTTTACATTTAGATTGATTCATTTCAAGTTAACTTTTGTATTTGGTATGAGGTTACAATCTAACTTTTCTTTTTTGATGTGAATATCTAGCTGTACTAGCACCACTGGTTGAAGTCGATTCTTGTTGAGTACAGTGGCTCAAGTCTGTAATCCCAGTGCTTTGGGAGGCCAAAGCAGGAGGATTGCTTGAGCCCAGGAGTTTGAGACCAGCCTAGGCAACATAGCGTGACCTTATTTCTACAAAAAAATCAAAGTTAGTTGCAAGTGGTGGTGTGGGCCTGTAGTCCCAGCTACTCGGGAGGCTGAGATGGAGGGATTGCTTGAACCCAGGAGGTTGAGGCTGCAGTTAGCCACTCACTGTGCCACTGCACTCCAGCCTCGGTGACAAAGTGAAAGCCCCTCAAAAAAAATTTTTTTTAAGTCTATCCTTTCCCCCATTGAATTATCTTGGAAACTTTTCCAAACATCGATTGACCATGATGTATGGATTAGGTTCTTCACTCTCAATTCTACTCCTTTGATCTGTGTCTAGTTTTATGCCAGTTCCACACTGTCTCAATCACTGTAATTTTTGTAGCAAGTTTGAAATCAAGCAGGGCAAGTCCTCCAACTTCGTTATTTTTTTTCAAAATTGCTTTGACTATCCTTGGTACCTTAAAGTTCCATATACATTTTAGGATCAGTTTATTCACTTTTGCAAATAAGTTAGATAAAATTTTGATGGGAATTATGTTGAATTTGTAGATATATTTTGGAACAATTATCATCTTAATATTAATTCTTCTGATCCACAAAAATAAGATATTTTTCTATTTATTTAAGTCTTTAATTTTTATTACTTACTCTGCTACTATTGAAATAATAATGTGGTTTCTGTCCTTTATTCTATGGATATGATATATTACATTAACTTCTTTGAATGTGAAACCAAACTTGCCTTTGTAAGATAAATCCTACTTGGTCATGATGCATAATCTTTTTTTATATGTTACTAGATTCAGTTTTTTAATATTTTGTTGTTGAATATTATTGCATCTATTTTCATTATAGGCACTTGTATATAGTTTTCTTGTGATGTTTTTATCTAGTTTTGATGTCAGGGTAATATTGGTCTCATAAGGTGAGTTGAGAACTGTTTCTTCCTCTATTTTTTGAGTTTGTGAGGGATTGGTTTTAATTCTTCTTTAAATGTTTGAAAGACTTCAGTGGTTAAAAAAAATCATCTGCTACTGGTTCTTCTTTGTGGGATTAAAAAATATTGTTATTAATTTAATACCTTTAGTTGTTATAGGTATACTAGAATTTTCTCTTTCCTTTTGAGTCTTTTTCTGGAGTCCATGCCCTCTTAGGAATTTGATTATTCCATCTCTGCTGGCATACAATTGTTCATTGTATTTTTATAATCTTTTCTTTTCCACCATCAATGTAGAAGTGTTCCTTTTTCTCTGCATCCTCCCAGCATCTGTTGTTGTTTGTTTTATTAATGATGGCCATTCTTACTGGGGTTAGGTTTTATCTCAATGTGGTTTTGATTTGCATTTTTCTGATGATGAGTGAGGTTGAGCACTTTTTCATGTGTCTGTTGGCTGCCCGTATATCTTCTTTTGAGAAGTGTCTATTTTATGTCTTTGGAGTCGATCATATTCAGTAATCTATCACAGAAACAAAGAATAGAGTACCATATGTTCTCACTCATAGGCGGATAATGAACAATTACAATACTATAAGAAAGGGATTGGCAGTAGTGGGAAACTGTCAGGGGAGGGGCTTGGGATTGGTAGTTGAAGGAAACTGCGAGGGGAGGGAAGGGCTTACCTCATCAACAAGGGTACCGGCATAATCAATGTTTGTATACATAACCCTTAACTGTACCCCACATCTGTATTAAAAAACCAAGAAAAAAATAATTATAGTCTTCTGTTTTATGTGAAATTTTTGTTGATCTTTTCAAATAAACAACTTCTGATTTTGTTGATTTTCTTTTTCTATTATTCATTTTATTGTCTTGTGCTTTAATTTTTATTATTTTATTGCTTCTTATTGCATTGGGTTTAGTTTGTTCTAAGTTTACTATTCAGGGTTAGGTATACAAATGTTCATTATGTTGGCATCATTGTTGATGAGGTGTGCCCCTGCTTTGGCAGTTTTCCTCAACTGCCAATCCCACCCTTACTCCCCTGGCAGTTTCCCACTACTACCAATCCCTTTCTTATAGAATTGTAATAATTGTTCAAGGTTTACTTATGAGCGAGAACATATGGAACCCTATTCTTTGTTACTGTGATAGATCACTGAGTATGATAGACTCTAAATTCATCTGAGTTGCTACAAAGTCCATATGTTTGTCTTTTTTATGCCTGCATAATATTTCATTGTGAATATATACCACTTTTTTTTACTAGTTTCTTAAAATATAAATTAAGTTTAATTAAGTTGAAGTTTTTTTCTTCTTACTCTTTTCTTTAATTGATGCAGCTCAGTAATTTTTATTATGGCTAAAATATAATACATCCCAGAAACTTATAGCAAGTCTGAATGGAAATGTTATTTGCAATAAATAATAAAATAGTTTGGGACAATATGATCAAATATGAATATGCAAAATATAAGAGTGGATATTATTAAATCAATGCTCTCCTAGTCATAAAGTTGGCTGATTGTATTTGCCTCTACATTACTACTTTAGTAACACAAATACAACTGAAAATCACTTGTTTTCTCCTCTATGGTTCTCTTTTGCTGTTCATGGTATTGGCAGTTTCATACCAAAATTACAAAAAATAATTTCTTTTGAAAAATGATTACTCAGGAGTATCAAAGATGGCGATGGCATAGGTGAACTGGTAAGATTCTCTGAACGTGAGTTCCCAGAAAGGCTATTACTTCTCTTCCCCCATTCCCCCAGCCTACCACCAACCGTGCTGGTGCCAGGCCTGGGAACTTCGGTCCCACGCAGGGCCAGATATTGCACCCCCCCCACTGCTGCTGTTCTACTACGTGTGTGGGAGTCTCCGGTCCCAACCCCCTCCAGATCCCTCCCCGGCTGCATTGTCTCCAGCCCGGCACCCGGCACCAAGCCGCCGGTCACACAGGGAGGCTCTGGGCGCCTACCCCTCAGAGACACCGGTCCCATTCCTGGCTGAAGTACACTGTGGGGGGCCCAGCGCCACTCTTGCTGCTCACCGCCTGCCCTTTGGAACTTTGGAGCTCTGGAACTCCGGGCCCACCCTGGCTGAGGCACTCAGCACGAGACCCCAAGCCAGGGGGCCCAGACAAGCAGAAAAAAACAGATCTGCTTAAACTGCCTTGCCATTCTCCAGGCAGAAACTTCCATTGATCCGCCCACCTATCAACAAACTTTACCTCATTTCCTAAGGCCAGATATTGCAGCCTCCTGCTGCTGCTATTCCACTGCATGTGTGGGAGTTTTGGGTCCCAGCCCCCTCCGGCTCTCTCTCCGGCTGCATTGTCTCCAGCCCAGCACCCAGTACCAAGCCGCCAGTCACACAGGGAGGCTCTGGGCGCCCGCCCCTCAGAGACATCGGTCCCATTCCTGGCTGAAGTACCCTGTGGGGGGCCCAGAGCCACTCTTGCCACCCACTGCCTGCCCTTTGGAGCTTTGGAGCTCTGGAACTCTGGGCCCACCCTGGCTGAGGCACTCAGTGCGAGACCCCAAGCCGGGGGACCCAGACAAGTGGAGAAAAACAGATATGCTTAAACTACCTTGCTATTCTCCAGGCAGAGACTTCCATTGCCCCGCCCACCTATCAACAAACTTTACCTCAGTTCCTAAGGCAACAGCGTGAAACAGGAGACAAAGCCTCACCCCTATGCTGCAATGAAAAACAAAAGGGAGAGGCCGGAATCGGAGATCAGAGAAGTGACTCTAGTTTGATCACTTATTTTGACTTATGATTTTATCATTGAAACTGTTGGTTTAGATCACGTTTGGTGTTTACCTTCTGACTTATACTGTTTCTTGATTTTATTAGCCTGTCTCTGTGTAGCTATCAGTACTCTTTAGGGAATCTTTCTTACCTGTCTTTTTTCACTTCTTCCCAGTCCTGTGTCTCTTTCTCACCTGATCGTTGGTATGTAATCTATTTTCCCTCTCGCACTTCTCTCTCTTGCTTATTTTGACTTATGATTTTATCATTATAACTGTTGGTTTAGATCACTTTTGTTGTTTACCTTCTGACTTACACTGTTTCTCGATTTTATTGGCCTGTCTCTGTGTAGCTGTCAGTATTCTTTAGGGAATCTTTCTTAAGTGTCTTTCTTCACCTCTTCCCAGCCCTGTGTCTCTTTCTCACCTGATAGTTGGCATGTATATCTGTTTTCCCTCTCGCACTTCTCTCTTTCTAACTCCCTATTGACCCCCCCTTCCTCTATTATTTTCCTCTTTTATATGCCCCCTTTTTAAATCTAGGGAATGACTACATACTGCTGAATAGACAGACTGTAAAGCAGAGGGAAAAGTGAACAAAGCCAGAAGACCCTCATAAGGAAGAACAGGTCATTGCAGAAGAGAAATAAAAGCAACCCCACCTTTCCTCAAAAACAGAATTGAAGAAGGGGAGGGAAAGGGGGAGAGGGAGAAAAATCTACAGAAATGAAGAAAAACCAAAAGAAGAGTATGGGTCTCTCCCAGACGCCTGGGAGAGCAGACACTGAGAAAACTGACTTTGGAATGCAAACAATGAAAAGCCCCCAGAATGAAGGGTCTCAAACTGCAAATGTAGATATCAAAACAATAATGGAGAGATTAAAAAGAATTGAGACACAAGAAGAAACTAGGAAGGAGCTGATATCTGAGATAACAGTAATAAAGAATACTGTGAATGAAATAAATAACAAATTGATAAGCATGGAAAGCAGAATTACCCAAGCAGAAGAAAGAATCTCAGAGCTTGAGG
>NW_007206946.1:0-780 GCF_000164805.1 Carlito syrichta | reverse complement strand
GTACTAAACACAGAAGAAAAGGAAAAAAGAGCAACATTCTTCACAAGAGTACAGGGAAAAGAATAAAATATACATGAACCAACCCGAAAACCAAAAGAAAGACAAAAAAAAAAAAAACCAAAAAAAAACCAAGTGGAAGAACAACAACTCAATAAGAACTCCATGATAGGGATGAACTCTCACATTTCAATAATTAGTCTGAATGTGAATGGACTAAATGCACCATTGAAAAGACATAGAATGGCAAAATGGATAAAATATCACCAGGCAACAATATACTGCCTTCAAGAGACCCATCTCACTAGAAAGGACATACACAGACTCAAAGTAAGAGGATGGAAAACAAATTTTCAGGCGAATGGAACACAAAAGAAAGGAGGAGTCACGATCCTAATTTTAGACAAAATACCATTTAAGCAATCAAAAATTTAAAAAGATATAGAGGGCCACTACATAATGATAAAAGGTTCACTCCATCAACAAGAAATATCTATCCTAAACATATATGCACCCAACATAGGTGCACCAACATTCATAAAACAACTTCTAGGAAAACTAAAGAAAGACATTGACTCTAACACCATCATAACTGGGGACTTTAATACACCACTCACAACACTAGACAGATCATCAGGACAAAAAAATCAGCAAGGAGATCCGGAACCTCAATGAGACTCTGGACCAAATGGACTTAATTGATACCTACAGAACACTCCATCCAAAGACCACAGAATACACATTCTACTCATCACCGCATGGAACATATTCTAAGATCGACCA
>NW_007206945.1:0-455 GCF_000164805.1 Carlito syrichta | reverse complement strand
CTTTCTTTTGGTTTTCGGGTTGGTTCATGTATATTTTATTCTTTTCCCTGTACTCTTGTGAAGAATGTTGCTCTTTTTTCCTTTTCTTCTGTGTTTAGTACTTTCTTAAGTGTTTTATGTAGAGATGGTTTGGTGGCAGCATAAGTTCTTAGGGATTGGATATCTGGGAAAGATTTTAATTCTCCCTCACTGATGAAGTTTAGCTTGGCTGGGTAGGTTATTCTTGGTTGAAATTGTTTATCTTTTAGGACTTTGAAGATAGGGCTCCAAGCTCTCCTAGCCTGCAGGGTTTCTGTAGATAAATCTGCTGCTATTCTGATTGGTCTTCCATGGTAGGTGATCTGGCCTTTTTCTCTTGCTGCCTTTAGGAATTTTTCTTTTGTGCCTACTTTATTTAGGCAAATTATTATGTGTCTAGGAGTTTGGTCTTTCTCATTTGTTGTCTTGCAGGGGGT
>NW_007206944.1:0-631 GCF_000164805.1 Carlito syrichta | reverse complement strand
GTTAAGTCACCTTGCTAGCCAGCTGGCTAGCTATATAGCAAGCTAGTTAATTCAGGTGACTAACAATCAGGGCAATTATGTAAGTTAGGTAGTTATGTCAGGGGGCTTTACAGCAGACTAGCTAGGTTTTGAGATAGTTAATTAGTTGGCAAGCCAGCTGGCTAGCTAAATAAGTCAGCTAGTTAATTCAGCTGGTTAGTCACTAACTAGCTAGCTAGAGAGCTAGTTAAGTCAGTTGGTCAGCCAGCTGACTCACTTGTTAAGTCATTTAGTTTAGTCAGCTGGCTAGCGAGCTGGCTAGATGGTTAAGTCAACTAGTTAAGTCAGCTGCTAGCCAGCAGACTATCTAGGTAGCAAGCTAGTTAAGTCAACTGGCTAGCAAGTGGGATAGCTAGTTAAGTAAGCTATTAATTCAGTTGGCTTCTCAGCTGGCTAGCTAGGTAGCTAGCTAGTTAAGTCAGCTGGCTAGCCAGCTCACTAGCTGGTTAAGACAGCTAGTTAATACAGCTGGCCATCCAGCTGGCTAGCTAGTTAAGTCAGCTGGCCAGGCAGCTGGCTAACAGATTAAGTCAGCTAGTTAAGTCATCTGGCCAGCCAGCTTTCCAGCTAGGTAGTTAGATAGTTAAGTCAT
>NW_007206943.1:0-885 GCF_000164805.1 Carlito syrichta | reverse complement strand
TTAATTCAGGTGACTAACAATCAGGGCAATTATGTAAGTTAGGGTAGTATGTCAGGTGGCTTACAGCAGACTAGCTAGGTTTTGAGATAGTTAATTAGTTGGCAAGCCAGCTGGCTAGCTAAATAAGTCAGCTAGTTAATTCAGCTGGTTAGTCACTAACTAGCTAGCTAGAGAGCTAGTTAAGTCAGCTGGTCAGCCAGCTGACTCACTTGTTAAGTCATTTAGTTTAGTCAGCTGGCTAGCGAGCTGGCTAGATGGTTAAGTCAACTAGTTAAGTCAGCTGCTAGCCAGCAGACTATCTAGGTAGCAAGCTAGTTAAGTCAACTGGCTAGCAAGTGGGATAGCTAGTTAAGTAAGCTATTAATTCAGTTGGCTTCTCAGCTGGCTAGCTAGGTAGCTAGCTAGTTAAGTCAGCTGGCTAGCCAGCTCACTAGCTGGTTAAGACAGCTAGTTAATACAGCTGGCCATCCAGCTGGCTAGCTAGTTAAGTCAGCTGGCCAGGCAGCTGGCTAACAGATTAAGTCAGCTAGTTAAGTCATCTGGCCAGCCAGCTTTCCAGCTAGGTAGTTAGATAGTTAAGTCATCTAGTTAAGTCAGCTGGCTAGCTAGGTAGCTAGCTAGTTAAGTCAACTAGATAAGGCAGCTGGCTAGCTAGTTAAGTCAGTAAGTTAAGTCAGTTGGTTAGCCAGCTTTCTGGCAGTGTAGCTGGCTAGTTAAGGTAGCTGCCTAGCCAGCTTGCTAGACAGTTAAGTAACCTAGATAAGTCAGCATGCTAGACAGCAGGTTAGCTAGGTAGGTAGGCCGTTAATTCAGCTAGCAAGCCAGCAGACTATGTAGGTAGGTAGCTAGTTAAGTCAGTTGGTTAGCCATCAAACTATCTACTGA
>NW_007206942.1:0-1260 GCF_000164805.1 Carlito syrichta | reverse complement strand
CCCACCCCACCCATCCAGCCACACTCCCGCCCACGAGGGGCGTCTGGCGTCGCGCTCCTCGCCTCGGGGCCCGCGGAGTCCTCGGGGTGTCTTGCCCCTCGTGGGGCTCCGTGGCTGCTCGGCCCGTGGCCGCCGATCGTACGCCGTACTGCATGGGTGCTGCTCACGGGGACAGTATTGCGGTCCCCAGAGCCTTGAAGCCGCGCTCTGGAGTCTCCTCCCGCCAGGGAAATCTGGGGACGTGGAGAGCCGACACGCAACCACGGCCGCGCTCTGCGATCTGCTAGACACAAGGCCCGGCATCGCCCCACGCAGCGTGCCTTCCACGCGCCGTGCCACCCACACGGCACGACACCCACGCACTGTGCCACCCCAAGCGCCGTGCCAACCGTGGCCAAGAAGCGGGTCACGGTGCGAGAGGAAGAGGCAGGTCGTGGGGTCCCCGATGTTCCCGCGTCCACGGAGGCACGGGGAGGCGGGCCAAGCAGAGCTGCCTTCGGAATCGGATCCCAGATCATCGGGCGCGCGTTGATCAGATGCCGCAACCCGGCCAGGACACAGCTAGAAGACTGAAGCCCCAGCGTGGGGTGCCGCTGCAGAGACTTCCCTGACGTTACTCCGTGGCAGCGACAGGAGGCGGTGGGCTAACCTGCCCATACCGCAAGGGGACGGGGGCTGCACCCTGAGCGATCTTGGGGTCCCACGAGAGCCCTCCTGCTCGTGCAAGGACGCAGACGTGACACACAACACATGGCGTCCATGAAGACGTGGGCACACACACAGACTTTCAAACCTCCTCATAGTTTTTATCTCAAAATTAGGGGGATCCTCTTCCATTAAATGGCTCTTGCCCTCCCTTAGGTGCTGGATGGTGAAGGTTCTCTGTCCTTCCTCATTTCAGCAAGAAACTTTGTTTTCCAAAAACCAAGCAAAAAGATGCATCAGTTTTGTTGCAGAAGACAGGCAAGCGAAGATGATCAGTTTTGCCCATGTCTGTAATTTCAATGACGTGGAGTTGTTTTTGCACGTTGCTTGCTTGCTTTCCTGGCGATGACATGCGTGGCAGTCCAGGTGACCAATGTACAAACGATGTGAGCTGGGCTTGCTCAAGTCATTAATCCCTCAACTGTCTGTCGATTGTGTCACCACCTTGGTGCTCGAGTCTGGCTCTCAGTGTCTCCACGTAGCCTACCCTCTGCCTTTTTTGCGTGCAACGAGCCTCTAAGACTGAACTCAACCCACGTGCCTCTCAAGACGATG
>NW_007206941.1:0-561 GCF_000164805.1 Carlito syrichta | reverse complement strand
CCCTTTCCGGGCACATGGAGGGTGGCAGAAAAGCCTTCCTCCCTCTCACTGCTTCTTCTCTTACTCCCGCAGCCTAAGATGGCGGCCCCAAGTGCCCGCGATGAAGAGCCTCCCACAGTTGGACATTTTTATCATTTAAGATCAAAGTCAATTTCTCACATAAGTAAAACAAATTTTAATATCCCCATGTGGCGCTTTCATTTTCTCCATTCCTTCTTTAAAGGGGATTTATAATAATTTATTTTTTTAAAAGGTTAAGTCGGGCTTGGTGGCTCAGTCTGTAATCCCGTGCTTTGGGCGGTTGAGGTGAGTGAATTGCCTGAGCCCGCGAAGTATTTTCTGACTAACTTCTATGTGCCAGGCTTCACAGTGAGCCCCAAGGATCAAAGGTGGAATTGCACCATTTCTTATTACAAATGATCATTCTGTAAGAAGGGGGAGAGAGCCGGGCTCGGTGGCTCAGCCTGTAATCCTGCACCTTTAGGAGGCTGAGGTGAGTGGATTGCCTGAACCCGCGGGTTCGACACCCGCCTGGGCAATTTGGTGAGACCTCACCTCTAC
>NW_007206940.1:0-643 GCF_000164805.1 Carlito syrichta | reverse complement strand
CGACCTGCAGCCTCGAACTGCTGGGCTCCAGCGATCCACTCACCTCAGCCTCCCAAAGGCGCGGGATTACAGGCTGAGTCACCAAGCCGGGTCATAATTTATTTTTTAATCTAAATGCTTTTAAAGACTTCTTTGAAATGTGGGTCAATTATGTAAGCAGGAAGGGGGGGAACCTAACTAGTGCAAATATTTAACTTTGCCTTTGGTATGTTGAAGCCACAAGTCCATGCAAACCTCTCAGGCATGTCCCATAATAAAATTGACTTAAAAATATATTTTTTCTTCACAGAGGGGGCTCAGGTTGGGGTTTGCATCATTTGAGACCCCAGGGCCCTGGAGGCAGCTTGGACTCAGGTGTTTGTTCCCGGAACTGGAAACATCTCCGCCCTTTCCTGATTTCTGCAAACTTGAGATCTTGGTCAAATCCCTTTCTGGAATGTTGGCAAACCCAGAACGCAGAGACCTCCACAGCGACTCAGAGACACACAGCGTGTATTGGGTGAGATTATAAGTGAGTTAGTAGGGTCTTCAGAAAAGTTAAATAGCCGATGGCTCACACATTTGATCGATTGGTGGGGGTGGGGGGCGGGAAATCGACAGGGCTTGGAGCTGGACCAAGAGGCTCAGGACAGGCTCTTAAAGG
>NW_007206939.1:0-805 GCF_000164805.1 Carlito syrichta | reverse complement strand
CAACTTTTTTGTTTTTTGTTTCTTTAATAGAATGTTTAAAGTTTTGCTATACAGCTGTATACATTTTAATACATGTCCATTTTTCATTTAACCACCACCATATTAAGAATACAGACCAGTTTTATCACCCCCACAAAGCTTCCTTGGGCTACCCCCGTCCCAATCTCTGGTAACCTCTGACCTATTCTCTGTTGCTCTAGTTTTGTTTTTTCCATAATGTCATATAAATAGAATCATACTATATGTGGTTTTTAAAAATAATAATGACTTTATTGAGATGTAACTCATGTACCATATAATTCACTCATTTATTTTTATTTTATTTTTTATTTATTTTTTGAGTTGGAGTCTCACTCTGTTGCCCAGACTGGAGTGCAGTGGCCGCTGCCAGCCACTGCAGCCTTGACCTACTGGGCCCTGGCGATCCTTCCGCCTCAGCCTTCCAAGCAGCCAGAACTACAGGTGTGTGCTACCACGCCCTGCTGGGTTTTGATTTTGTAGAGACAAGGTCTCGTCAAGTTGCCCAGGTGGGTCTCGAGCCCGTAGGCTCAGACAATCCACTGGCCTCAGCCTCCCAAAGTGCTGGGATTACAGGCTGAGCCACCGAACCCGGCCAATTCACTCATTTAAAATACACAATTCAGTGATTTTTAGTATGTTCACAGAGTTGTGCAACCATTACCGCAATCGATTTTATAACATTTTCATCATGCCAAAGAGAAATCCTGTGCCCACTTCCTCTTGTCCTAGGCAACCACTAATCTACTTTCTGTCTGTATAATAAATTCCAGGCAACTGCTTTTTG
>NW_007206938.1:0-780 GCF_000164805.1 Carlito syrichta | reverse complement strand
CCATCTATAAAAAGGTTAAAAAGAAAGAAAGCAAAAAGCAAAGGAAAGATGTAAAAAGGTTGCCGGCGTACAAGTGTGGTTTCTGTAAGGAAAAAAGGATATAAGGAAAACGAATAATTTTATCTAGCCCGGGATCTCATACGGTAAACGTGTGCCCTATAACGAACAGGACAAAAGTCGAAGTCTCGAGCATGTCGAAAAACGGCACGAGCACGTCAAAGACGGTATGCGGAAGGTTTAGGGAAAGAAAGGTACGAAGGGAATCCCACAAACCATCTAGCTTGCCAAAAACAGTCAGATCGACGAATCCGCCATTAATCTCAAGCACCGACGTTAGGCCAGAACGAAATTAGATCAAAGTAACAGAATTTTCTTAAAAACCTAAATCCATCGATCCTCAGTAAACAGCGGCATCATTTAAAAAGCGGTCCAATAGAATGCTCTCATTCGGACGGGGCCCATCGATCTTTCAGTCTATCGGTCAAATAGGATTTCAGTTCAATGCCTTAAAACATAAAACTCTGCTTCCGTAGTACCTTTCCGGACCGAAGTCGTCAGCAAACTCACGTCTTTAGATTCCAACCGTGAAGGGTTTACGTCATGTCAGTCAAGACGGCCGGAGTCTAAAGGGCGTCATTCAGTGCAAATCGCTAGCAACTTTGAAGTCCTTCAAAACTCTCATCCAAGACGTGTGTGGGCCGGGCTCGGCGGCTCAGCCTGTCATCCCACACCCCGGAAGGGTGAGGTGAGCGAATCGCCCGACCCCGCGGGTTCGAGACC
>NW_007206937.1:0-859 GCF_000164805.1 Carlito syrichta | reverse complement strand
TAATGGGTATTGCATTGAATTTGTAGATTGCCTTAGGTAAGATGGACATCTTCACAATGTTGATTCTTCCGATCCATGAACATGGGATATTTTTCCACTTGTTCGTGTCAGCTTTGATTTCTTTGAGCAGTGTTTTGTAATTTTCATTATAAAGGTCTTTCACGTCTCTGGTTAGGAAGATGCCAAGGTATTTCGTTTTTTTTGTGGCTATTGTGAATGGAATTGTGTTTTTTATTTGGGTTTCTGTTTGTTTATTATTGGTGTAGAGAAATGCGATTGTCTTTTGTACATTTATTTTGTATCCTGAGACTTTGCCAAAGGCCTTTATCAATGTAAGGAGGCCTTTGACAGATTCTCTTGGGTTTTCGAGGTACACCATCATATCATCTGCATAGAGAGATAACTTGACTGCCTCTTTTCCTATTTGAATACCTCTGATTGCCTCCTCTTCTCTGATTGCTCTAGCCAGGACTTCCAATACTATGTTGAACAGGAGGGGAGAGAGTGGGCATCCTTGTCTAGTTCCAGTTTTCAGGGGAATTGGTTCCAATTTTTGTCCATTTAGGAGTATGCTGGCTGTGGGTTTCTCATAGATGGCTTTTATTATTTTGAGGTATGTTCCCCGTATGCCTAGATGTTCAAGGGTTTTTATCAAGAAGGGGTGCTGGATTTTATCAAAAGCTTTTTCTGCATCTAATGATATGATCATGTGGTTTTTGTTTTGACATCTGTTGATGTATTTAATTACATTTATGGTTTTACGAATGTTAAACCAGCCTTGCATGCCAGCATTGAAGCCTACTTGGTCATGGTGGATGATTTTTGAAATGTATTGCTGAATCCTGTTTGCTAGGATTTT
>NW_007206936.1:0-858 GCF_000164805.1 Carlito syrichta | reverse complement strand
TCAATGTAAGGAGGCCTTTGACAGATTCTCTTGGGTTTTCGAGGTACACCATCATATCATCTGCATAGAGAGATAACTTGACTGCCTCTTTTCCTATTGAATACCTCTGATTGCCTCCTCTTCTCTGATTGCTCTAGACAGGACTTCCAATACTATGTTGAACAGGAGGGGAGAGAGTGGGCATCCTTGTCTAGTTCCAGTTTTCAGGGGAATTGGTTCCAATTTTTGTCCATTTAGGAATATGCTGGCTGTGGGTTTCTCATAGATGGCTTTTACTATTTTGAGGTATGTTCCCCGTATGCCTAGATGTTCAAGGGTTTTTATCAAGAAGGGGTGCTGGATTTTATCAAAAGCTTTTTCTGCATCTAATGATATGATCATGTGGTTTTTGTTTTGACATCTGTTGATGTATTTAATTACATTATGGTTTTACGAATGTTAAACCAGCCTTGCATGCCAGGAATGAAGCCTACTTGGTCATGGTGTATGATTTTTGAGATGTATTGCTGAATCCGGTTTGCTAGGATTTTGTTGAGAATTTTAGCATCTATGTTCATCAAAGATATTGGCCTGTAGTTCTCTTTCTTTGTTGGGTCTTTACCTGGCTTGGGTATTAATGTGATGTTGGCTTCATAAAATGATTTGGGGAGATTTCCATCTTTTTCAATTGCCTGGAATACCTTCAGTAGGATTGGTATCAGCTCCTCCTTGAATGTCTTGTAGAATTCTGCTGGAAAGCCATCAGGACCAGGGCTTTTTTTTGTAGGAAGCTTTCGTATTACATAGTCAATTTCTTTGATTGTTATTGGTCTATTTAGGGTCTCAATTTCTTCTTGTTCCAACCTAGGTAGGTTGTGT
>NW_007206935.1:0-679 GCF_000164805.1 Carlito syrichta | reverse complement strand
TAGAGATGAGGTCTTGCCAAGTTGCCCAGGCGGGTCTTGAACCGGTGGGCTCAGGCAATTCACTCACTTCAGTCTCCCAAAGGCGTGGGATAACAGGCTGAATCACCGAGCCTGGCTTTTTTCTTTTTTTTTTTTTTTTGAGTTGAAGTCTCACTCTGTCGCCCAGACTGGAGTGCAGCCGCTCCCGGCCACCGCAGCCTCGACCTGATGAGCTCCGGCGATCCTTCCACCTCAGCCTTCCTAGTAGCTGGAATTAAAGGCATGGGCTACCATGCCTGGCTGATTTTTTGATTTATTGTAGAGGTAAGGGTTCGCCAAGTTGCCCAGGTGGGTCTCGAACCCGCAGACTCAGGCAATCCACTCATCTCGGCCTCCCAAAGTGCGGCATTACAGGCTGAGCCACCGAGCCCGGCCTAAATGTTTTCTAATGGTTATGTTGAGGTAAAAAGACTAAACCCTTTCACAAACTTCATTGATTCAACAAGACTAGTACGTGCAGAAACAAAACTTAAGTGTTTAACATAAGAAATGTCCACACAAAAAGCTTACATTTGTGTTTCTTTATGTATTCTTGTGATTATTTTCGTATTTTTATTGATTCTAATGGTTTTCCAGAAATAAAACCTAACTTATCACATTTTACCCGCAACCTTTCCCCTGGATCTAATTAAGCCTCAAG
>NW_007206934.1:0-867 GCF_000164805.1 Carlito syrichta | reverse complement strand
CACTTCAGTCTCCCAAAGGCGTGGGATACAGCCTGAATCACCGAGCCTGGCTTTTTCTTTTTTTTTTTTTTTGAGTTGAAGTCTCACTCTGTCGCCCAGACCAGAGTGCAGTGGCCGCTCCCGGCCACCGCAGCCTCGACTGCTGGGCTCCGGCGATCCTTCCACCTCAGCCTTCATAGTAGCTGGAATTAAAGGCATGGGCTACCATGCCTGGCTGATTTTTTGATTTATTGTAGAGGTAAGGGTTCGCCAAGTTGCCCAGGTGGGTCTCGAACCCGCAGACTCAGGCAATCCACTCATCTCGGCCTCCCAAAGTGCGGCATTACAGGCTGAGCCACCGAGCCCAGCCTAAATGTTTTCTAATGGTTATGTTGAGGTAAAAAGACTAAACCCTTTCACAAACTTCATTGATTCAACAAGACTAGTACGTGCAGAAACAAAACTTAAGTGTTTAACATAAGAAATGTCCACACAAAAAGCTTACATTTGTGTTTCTTTATGTATTCTTGTGATTATTTTCGTATTTTTATTGATTCTAATGGTTTTCCAGAAATAAAACCTAACTTATCACATTTTACCCGCAACCTTTCCCCTGGATCTAATTAAGCCTCAAGTTGAAGGTCTTGTGAAGGTCATCTGTGTAATGAGGTGCTGATGCAAATCTCTACTTTCTCTTGATAAAGTTGTAGTGAAAACCTGCCAAGTGACTGGGGAAAGTCTTTGTGTATTCTCGATTCCTTTTCTTCCAGGTTCTTCTGGTTATCTTCTTCCTGTGTCCCATGTAGGGTTGTTTAGAGGCAGACTAGCTAAGGGCCTCCAGTTAGCTCTCACATCGACTGGTTATGAATCCCAGATCTGCCGCTTACC
>NW_007206933.1:0-849 GCF_000164805.1 Carlito syrichta | reverse complement strand
AAAAAAAAATCCCCAAGACACAGAAACTGTTATAAGGAACGCTGGAGACTCAGAAAGGGAGAACAGAAAGGGTAGAGGGATAAAAAATTACCTGTTGGGAACCATGGGCACACGTGGAGTTGGTAGGTACGACTGAAGCACAGAACACAGACTATTTACACCTCTTAAATTCATGGAAATAAAGGCCAGACACGGAGAGATTGTGCCTGTCATACCAGCACTTTAGGAGGCTGAGGCAGTAGGATCACTTAAGCTCAGGAGATCAGGTTGGTTAAAATACACAGATCTCAACACCACAAAAAATTTAAAACATCAGGCAGTTATGGGTGGAACACGCCATGGTCCCAGCCGCTGGAGAGGCTAAGGGGGAAGGAGTATCTGTGACTAGGAGATGGATGCTGTGGTGAGCTCCGATCGTTCCATTGCACTCCAGCCCGCATGACAGAGGGTGACTCTGTCTCCAAAAATAAAAGAAAATAATGATATTGAGTGGTCTGTTTAATAACATAAAATTATAAAGACAGATCCGTTTTTTAAATTATATGCAAAAAAAATTTTTTTTGTAGGACGGGCTCGGTGACTGAGACCGTGATCCCAGCATTTTGGGAGGCCGAGGCGAGTGGATCGCCTGAGCCCACGGGTTCGAGACCCACCCCGACACTTGGTAAAACTTCAACTCTACAATAAATCAAAAATTAGCTGGCCGTGGTGGCTCACACCTGTAATTCCAGCTACTTGGAAGACTGAGGTGGAAGAATCGCCAGACCCCAGCAGGTCGAGGCTGCGGTGACCTGGATCGTGCCGCTACAATGCAGTCTGGATGACAGAGTGAGACTCCTACTCCAAGAA
>NW_007206932.1:0-617 GCF_000164805.1 Carlito syrichta | reverse complement strand
AATTCTTTTAGCTCTGATCTTCATTTTCTTTCTTCCTGCCTTCCTTTCCTCCCTCACCTCCCTTTCCCTCCTTTCTTGTAAAGGTCTCACTCTGTCACCCAGGTTGGAGTGCAATAGCATGATCATGGCTCACTTGTAACCTCCATGTTCTTCTGCCTCAGCGTCCTGAGTAGCTGGAACTACAGGTGTGCACCACCACATCTGGTTAATCTTTTTGATGTTTTGTAGAGACAAGATCTGGCTATGTTGTCCAGGTTGATCTCAAACTCCTGGGCTCTAGCAGTCCTCCCATTTGGGCCTCCCAAAGTACTGGGATTAGAGGCATGAGCCGCCATGCCTGGCCCAGATTTTCTTTAAATACATACCACCTCCCAACATATGTTAATTTTAAGACCAATACTGTTTAGAGATATTTTCTTATTTTATCTATTAAGTGGGTTTACATTCTAATGCATACACCCAATTCAAACTGGCTCACAGTGGAAAGATATTTGTATGTCGGCCAATTTCACATACCGTGATTTCTCCTAATTCTTTTCCCATCAATATTTCCCTAACACATACTTTCTCCTCCAGTTTTTCTTTTCCTGTGAAATTTTCACATCTTAGCTATCATA
>NW_007206931.1:0-910 GCF_000164805.1 Carlito syrichta | reverse complement strand
TACCGCCACTGCTGCTGCCGTCGCCGGCGCCACCACCGCCACGGCCTCTGCGACAGGTAGCATATCACACCACGTGGCCCGAGGAGATCTACAACGAACCACTTCAGGGAAGATCTGCTGGGATCACTGCCACCTATCCTGCGTCCGAGACTGTCCTGCAAGCCCGGCGTGGGGCTCCTGTTGCCTGCTCAGAGGCAGGCAGCCATCTTGTTCCTGTCCCGCCCCACCCCCTCTGGGGCGAGCAGATGAGATAGCACCACCTGCTGGCGATTCAAGGTAACAACACCAAAACGGGAGAAACAAGCTTGATAAAGACATAGACCAAACTGCTGAAGGAAGGTTAATCTGAACTGTCCTTCACAGCAGATCAGGGGCAATTGACTCTAACTGCAAACTAATTTACCAGCTTGAAAAGAAACTAGAAATCAGACCTGAAAGGACATTGGACTTAAACAAAAGGTCTCAGAGTGTGCTTCATTATTCTATCAGTTTAATGACTTAATTCTATTCCTACTGTATTGTTCCCTTTTTTCTTTTTTCCTTTTCCTTTTCTTCTCTTTTCTTCTCTCTGTAAACCATATCTTTGTATAGAGGAACAGCACACTAACAAGGTGGTTGGTTAGCTTGTATATTAGCATCACTATATGTTTTATTTTTGTTTGTATGAGAGTTGGTTCGACTGTAGCTGTGGTCTATTGTTTTTATCTGTTTCAGTATAGGCCTCTCTCTCTATTTGTTGGCACACTCGTTTGTTTCCCCCCTTACTCCTCTATCTCTCCACTCCCCTCTTCAACCCACTATCTGCTCCATTCTCTCCCCTCTGCTAACCATATTTTATTTCAGGGAGTAAACCTACAGCCCCTCTGAACGGACAGATTCCAGGACAGTGGAAGTGGTTCCACATTATCCA